>NC_058091.1:295187727-295490757 GCF_020171115.1 Neogale vison
GAAGAAAATCATTAAATTTCCTTACCTACTGACAAGCCCTTGAAACAGGCAGCGTGACCTCCACCTTAAGGCTTTGCTAAGTGCAGAGGACAATCCTAGCCTGACCAACCCTATCCCCAACCAGGATCCTGTAAGTCTACTTTAACAATTCCTTTAGGAAACTTTATCTCTAAACCTCCAAGATAGTGTCGACAATCACTCCCCAGCATATGGCCCACTGACATACATCTAAAGGGTCTTAGAGAAGGTTTTATTACTGGTAATGAATAACCTTTTCCCCAGACAGTAGCTAGCCCCTCAAGGTCCTAGAAACCTTGCTTTCAAAATTCCTTAGAGACTTATGCCATCCCTAATCCCCTCCCTAACTTACAAGTATATAAGAGATCGCTCCTCACATCCCCTAGGGCAGCAGCCCTACCTGCCCACGGATCCTGTCCCCATGCTTTAATAAACCACCATTTTGCTCCAGAGATGTCTCAAGAATTCCTTCTTGGCCATCGGCTCCAGACCTCACCCCACCGAACCTCACCTATGTTCTAGAACTTCATCAATACTACATTTTATTTTTTATACTTTGAGTTAACTCTTAATTCCTTCTGGAGATAACTCCGCTTCACACATAGGAGCAGAGGGATTATTGTAGTGCAACTTTTGTTGAAAACATCTTTATTCCTTTGCATGTTGATTACTTATATCTAGTACCAGTTAGTTGACTGATTACAGATGAAATCAGATTGGGAAACAAACCATAAGAACCTTCTAATCATAGGAAACAAACTGAGGACTGTTGGGGGCGGGGGAGGACTTGGCAATGGGCATTAAAGAAGGCACATGATGTAATGAGCCCTGGGTGCTCTATACAACTGATGAATCACTGACTGCTACCTCTGAAACTAGTAATACACTCTGTGTTAATTAATTGAATTTAAATTTTAAAAAAGTCTAAAAGTATTGCATTGTGAGTGGGCAAAGGCCATATTTCTGCATTACAAACGTGATATGACTTCTAAAATATCACTTAAATATTAACATATTAATCAGTGTTTATAAATTAACAAATGCATATGTGATTTTAAGTATATAAGTAATTAAAATGTGTGACATATCATTAAAAACAGATTCTCATTTTTCTGTAAAAAAGAGTTTTTTGTGTTTTTTTTATCATTTACTATCATTATTTGCATTTCTACTGTGGCTAAAATGACTTTTCTTGGAGACACTGATATTTATGCAATGATTTGAATCTAGTGTTTAAAAACTAAATTTATTTCATTATATCACTCTAAATAAAATAGATCAACATTTTTAGTAAATATAAGATACATTATTGCCTAGAGGGGTAATTAATTACAAGGTATTTGAAATTACTTTCTGAAAAATTATTTTTAGTTTTGCTTCTTTTCCTACTTAAAACTATTAATTTAAAAATACATTTACAATTATCAAGTGATAGAGACCTGTCACTTACACTTTTTTCTCTTAGAAAAATAATAATATTGACAACATTATATCAATCAACAACATTCTGGATATATATATCAAGATTAACAGTATATCTTAGAATTCAATATGTTTGCTTCTGAATGAATGAAAGATAATTGTAGCAGTAGTGTTTATGATTTAAAATAATTTATATGTGATAGTTTGATCATGTATGCTCATGCAAACCAATGAACATTTTGACAAGTATCCAAGACAAATTCATGTGTTCTTGACCAATGCGTTAGCAGACATTGAGAAAGTTAGGAGACTTTCCTTCCCTGATACAGACCTCCACCTTTTGACTTGATTCAGTCAGCACCTCAAGTTCATAGAAGCAAGAATATTTCTAAGTATGAAATACTTGAAAAACTATGGTGTAAATTTTTCTATTAACTACCTTTACCATGTGAATCTTTAAAACTTAGGTCTTAATGATTTTACTGTTTTATCACATGAAAATGTTCTTCATTCTAATTGTCTGCCTTGACATTATAAACAAGGACATGCCATTGTATTTAAAGGCCCAGTATTATTACATCACTGACACTTTTGTCCACTTTAGAATGAAGTCTATGTTTTTGTACTACCTGTTTGCCTCCAAGAGACTGTAAGCTCCTTGGGGACAGGGACCATGTCTTATTCATTTTTGTGTCTCCAGGGTATAGTACAGTGGCTGGTACATAATAGGTCCTCAATAAATGTGGAACCAACTGAACAGAACTACCAACAATACAAAACTCTACATCCCTTTTTAACTATTTTCATTTAATTTCGTAAATATTACTAAGGAATAACAACATTACTTGGAAATACCATTCTCAGATTTCTCAGTTATGTTCATATATTATTTAAATCTTAAAATGTCTTGTCTTAGAAGGGCTTTCATTCTATAATATCTAGTATTATCAAATACTTATGTATAAAATAATATCAAGAATATTTAGCATAGTGTTATATGAACTTAGAAAAACTAAAAGAATTAGATTTTATAGAGTACTCACATAACAAAAGTTGTTTGGATTCTGTTTTGCTCTTAGAAATCTCTGACTTTTTTATTTTTTGTAATTTGAATTAAGCTTCCCATTATGACAGCACTTTACTTTGAAGTGGGATTTTTTTAATGTCAAGAAGGAAAATCATCTCCCAGTTGGTTGACAATTTATTAAGTAAGAGGTCTTGGGAGATTATCACACATAATATTATAAGACATAATGTCATAGGGCTTGTCATTACAAAACAAATAATTTAATGTGAATCAGAATCTATTTCAAAGCACTCTTTTAAAAAGTCAGAAAAAGCCTTCAGAAAGATAATTTTTGGCATCAAAATGAATATTTTTTACTCTTCTGAGAAAAAAATATTGTCCATTCAAACTTGCAAATATGTATGCATTGAAGCCTATTCAAGTAAATAAAAATTGTCCATGTTTATACTGCTAAAAAGAAATAAAGTGGAGAAACAACAATCAGGTGATATATGTTAACATTTCTTTTCCACCCCAGAATTTTAATTGTCACTCACCTATTCCTATTGCCAGTATTATGCTCAGAATTTTGTCATGGTTGATTACCAATCATCCTCTATTTTTACAATAAGTTGGTTATGATCATGAGTATAAGCTGATTTGTTTTATGTTACTCAAGTAGCAAGTTGAAGACTTAAGCTGAAATATAATTTGAATCTGAATGAGAAATGATTGAATTGCATAGGCAAGTATTGGGCTTTTATGTTGTAGGAGATCCTTCACTCTTAGTTTGGTAAAGCAGAAATTCCAATATAGTTTTTAATCTCAAAGTATAGATATAAGGAGACGTTACCTATGCTTTACTAGAAAAAGGGATAAATTAAGAGGAAAAAGCATAAAGGAGACAGAGATCCTACTTGGTCTTTAGTGTTTATGTTGCCTCAGTTTAATGTCAATCAATAAATAATACTTGAATTTCCTCTTTTGTAGAATTAAAGTATCAAAGCATATATATATGTAATATATTATATATAATACGTTATGTAAAACAAATTTATGAATGGTTATTAAATTTGTTGCCATTTTAGTCATCAACTAAAATGGTTTAACTACAAAATATATTTCTGAATATCTTAATCAAGAATGAGTAACTTCTTTTTAACCTAATCCTAACCAAAAAGGGAGTAGTATTTAAATACAGACATTTAGGTTTTCTCCAGAAACACTCTTTCTTTTTCTTCTTCACTAACCAAGGGACAACATAAGCATTTAGTTTAATGAGATGGAAAGGTAAATTTATATTAATTTAGCAACCATTATGTGTCAAATTAGTCATTATTTTATTAAAACAAATATGTGTCAGTTATTATTTCCCACCATATATATGAACATATGAAAATTTTAAAAAGAAGTAAATTGCTAACATTATGTCTCTGGTAAGCGTTAATGCCTAAATTTATAATGCTTAAGTTTAAAATTTAATCTAATGTTTAAATTAACAATTCTTTGATTTCAAAGCCCATACCTTCTCTAGTTCCATGTTAACTTCCAATCCAAGTGGTTAGGGTGAAAATGCAGAAATTCTCAGGTACTATGGCTTCTTTATGGAGAGTGCTCCCTTGGTTTAGAGAATTTCTTTACATATATGTCAAAATATTTGACTCCAGAAACTATGTTGTGAGGGTCATCTACACATGAACCTCTGATGATCAGAGAATTGAGCATTGATTTTTTCAGTAATTATGCCCCATTTTAAATTATAAATTTAGATCTTAATAAAATGCCATGATTAATTTTATAATTAACACTCTAATTCTATTGGTGATCACTACTACCTAAATCAACTATGATATCAAATGCTGACTATACACCCTATTCTAGTATATAATTAGACTGTATCTTTCCTTAATTACTTATTTATCAATTGAGATATGCATTTATCTGGATGTACATTCAAACTGGAACATCATAGGCCAGCATATAACCAACCATATATGTTCATTCTCTGAACAAATACCATTAAAAAATCCATTAGATTCTGGTTAAACACATTATTTTTTTTTCCAATTTATTTATTTTCAGAAAAACAGTATTCATTATTTTTTCACCACACCCAGTGCTCCATGCAAGCCGTGCCCTCTATAATACCCACCACCTGGTACCCCAACCTCCCACCCCCCCGCCACTTCAAACCCCTCAGATCCAGTTAAACACATTATTAACATATACCAGAAAATTACCCCATAAAAATTATTATGAAATATATGAAAATTAACTAGCAAAGATAATTTCTATATACATTTCTCTAATGGGGAAATGCTATCCTCTATAACAGTCATGAGATAATCAAAATTAGTAAAATTCTCATAGAAAAATCAAATTCATAGAATGTACCAAAAAATGCAATTGTCAGGATCCAATAATATAAAAAAGTACTGTAAAAAAAAAATATATATATATAAAAGTACTGTAATATATTATAAATTTTAAGTCACTATAGAAATTAAAATAGTAATTTCTATATATTTGAAAGTATTATGTACAAAATTACATAACTTTCTGCCTTAGTCAATTGGATTATAGTAAAAATACTAAATTAAATGAAGAGCAATTATAGTTACAAAATTGGGACTCTACTTGTATATGATGGTTAATTTTATTCATTGACTTGGGTCACCCAATCAGTTGAAGGCCTTAATAGAATGAAAAGCCTGACTGTCTCTCAAGCAAGGGAGAAATTTTTTTAACTTTGGACTTGAACTGAAGCATTAGTTCTTTCTGGACCTCAAGATTGCTGGCCATCAGACTAGAACTGTGCCATTAGTACTCCTGAGTCTCCAGCTTGCTGACTCACCCTGCAAATCTGGGGACCTGTTTCCGCCTCCATAATCACTGAGCCAATTCCTTATATATATTTTATTGCCCTCCCCGTACCCCAGGGAACTCTGAATAATACAGTATAAATGTCACTCCTAAAAGGATGAGAAATGTTCTTAATAAACTTTTATCCTCCCAGGTCCTCAGCTGTTGCCTAGTAAATGAATGTTGAATGAGAAATTCTCAGATCAATACCTTTCTTATTGTTATAACAAATTTTCATGTAACTTCTTATTACTAATAACCAGTGGTGGCAATTCTTATCATTTATTCTCTTTTAATTTTATGTTCAATTTTTTCTAATACAGTAAGATATTGACATTAACATTATCAATATGTAAGCGAAGAGTAAGTTCCAAAATAGTTTCATTTCCATAAAATTACATAGTACTTTGTATTATTAGCTATATAGAAAGTACAGAATAAACCTTAGAGTGGATCTGAGGACTTTACAGCATGATTCATGGAGACTTCTAAGAAACTGTCCTCTATTTGATTTTGACAACCTTAAATTTGGGAGTACATGCAGCTCTGTTACCCTAGAAAAACTTCATCTGAAGGACAAAAACCTGTTTCTTTACAAATATAGTACATACTTAATTTTGGATGCCATGTTGTTACTGAAAAACTTTGACATTAAGCAGATAAACTGAATAAGAAAAAGAGGTCTCTAACACATAATCCAATTCTACAGTATGGCTGAAATTTATAAAACATTTCTGTGATTCCAGGAGATCTAACAGATTTACTTCCCCAGATGCTATTATCCACAATTATTTAGATTTAAATGAGAGTAGATTATACTTCTTTCCATAACAAAACATGGAGCTATTTTATCTATTCTTTATTCTAATTGAGATAAATTTTTTCAGTATTCTATGGGATAAGTAAAATTTACTTGATTAACCTTGACATAATTGATGGATGGCTTTTCATCAATAACAGCCTTAAAGAAAATTATTTAAAAGTGTGGTAAAGACAAGTTAATTATTTTTATATATACTTAAAACATTCAACATATTTTCATTAAATATCAAAAGCATTCAAGAAGATAGGCATGGTAAAGACAATTTTTAAGTATAAAGTGTAGACATTATTTTTAGAAACATAACAAGAGAACCGCTATTAAAAATAAATTTGACTATACAGAACCCTAACATGTTAGTGAGAATGAGAGAATGTGTTCTATAAAATTTTACGTATGATTTCTTTTTTCCTGAAATGGAAGAATAATTGAATTTGTTTAAGTACTGATGGGACCCAACAATGAAGGATATCTGGAAGACATTGGTGATAGAAGGAATAATTGATAGAAATGTCTCTAGGGAGCACAGAAATTAATGGAATACAGTGAACATAATGAAGACTTATATCTAGCCTTGAGGAAGACATGTTATCCATTGTAATTGTTGGCAAAAGCAAAGGGATGGGAGCCAAATTTTCAGCCGTCAATTAAACTACTATATTATCAACTTTTTCAACTCTCCCTGATATCATATAGCACTGGAAACCTGAGAACAGTTTTTTCAGAATTCTTTTTTTTTTTTAAAGATGTATTTATTTTAGGGAGAGAGAGAGAGAGCACACCTCTGAGAGTGGGGGGAGGAACAGAGAAACGGACTCTCCACTGAGTGCAAACCTAGATGCAGGGCTCAATCTCATGACTCTGAGATCATGGCCCTTGCCAAAATCAAGAGCTAGACACTTAACTGATTGAGCCATCCCAGGAGCACCTCAGAATTCTTACCAATAGAAGGCCAGGTTAGATTCTTCCATCAAGAGGCATTTACATATTCATAGAAATTGGAAGCTGCAATTGTCTTCCAGCAGGATGGGAATACCATGCACAAAAAGATGATATAAATTGTGTCCTAATTCTGAGATATCCTTGAACATAATCCACTTTAGTGTTATGAGTGTTATCATTGGTGTGGTTTCCTCATTTTCTGAAAGCCAGAGTAATGCCCATTATTAGCTCTTCCATAGGTTTGTTGATACATAATTCACCATATATCATCCCCTCCAGTTGAAAGGCCTAGAACAGTTTTGTTTTTGTTGTCTGATTGCTGAGGATATTTTCAAATGACATATCAGATAAAGGGCTAGTATACAAAAACCTATAAAGAACTCATCAAACTCAACACCCACAGAACAAATAATCCAATCAAGAAATGGGCAGAAGACATGAACAGACATTTTTCTCCAAAGAAGACATCCAAATGGCCAATAGACACATGAAAAAGTGCTCAACATCACTCAGCATCAGGGAAATACAAATCAAAACCACAGTGAGATATCACCTCACACCAGTCAGAATGGCTAAAATTAACCAGTCAGAAAATGACAGGTGTTGATGAGAATGTGGAGAAAGGGGAACCCTCTTACACTGTTGGTGGGAATACAAGCTGGTGTAGCCACTCTGGAAAATGGTATGGATGTTCCTCAAAAAGTTGAAAATAGAGCTGCCCTATGACCCAGCAATCACACTACTGAGTATTTACCCTAAAGATACAAATGTAGTCATCCGAAGGGGCTCATGTACCCAAATATTTATAGCACCAATGTCCACAATAGTCAAACTATGGAAAGAACCTATAAGTCCATCAACAGATGAATGGATAAAGAAGAGATGATACACACACACACACACACACACACACACACACACACACACAATGGAATACTATGCAGCCATCAAAAAAATCTTGCCATTTGCAAGACTTAGATAGAATTAGAGGCCATTATGCTAAGTGAAATAAGTCAACCAGAGAAATACAATTATAAGATCTCTCTGATACGAGTAATTTGAGAGGCAGGGTGGGAGGGTTATGGGGGGAAGGGAGGAAAAATGAAACAGGATGGGACCAGGGAGGGAGACAAGCCATAACAGACTCTTAATCTCAGGAAAAAAACTGAGGGTTGCTGGAGGGGAGGGGGCTGGGAGGAATGGGGTGGCTGGATGATGGATATTGGGGAGGGTATGTGCTGTGGTGAGTGCTGTGAATTGTGTAAGTCTGATGATTCACAGACCTGTACCCGTGAAACAAATATTACACTCTATGTTAATTTTTAAAAATCAAGTTAAAAAAACAAAACAAACAAACAAACAAATAATTTTTGCTTCCTTGACTCAAACCTGACTGAAAATGTGCAAACACATGTGTAGTTATAGTGGCTGAAATTTGAAGTAGTTTCAATATGAAACGTAGGAAACAAATTTTGTCATAAAAAGGGGGAGTTAAATACTTTTAAGAAACAATATTTCCTTGCAGAGAATAAGAGAAAAAAAATCAAGTTGGCAAATAGAGTGTAGCTTTGCACCAGTAAAGATTAGAAAAACTTGATAGTGAATATATAGTTACCATAGTGCAGTGGTTTTTTTTTCCCAATAGCGATTATACTCCTAGAATAAAAGTATAAAAGTACAATAATGGCTTAAGAAGCCCAACAGAGTAAAGAAATTAAGAATGGTGGTTGAGGTGACATAATAGATTAGATAGGTTTCCCTAAGGAACAAGTACAGATACTTTGTTTTAAAAAAAAAAAAAAAAGTGTTTGAAGCATTTAGAATTACTTAGATGTATTTGAAGATTTTTACACTTTTGCACATGGTGAAATGGGTTTAGGGAAGGAAAAAACAAACAAACAAACAAATCATGATACTGTCATACTTTTGATCAGTGAGTATATACCCACAATGGATGAGACCTAGATTAATCATGTATTTGTGGAGCTGATATTTGTGGAGCTGACCTTGTGGACAATAATATTTGTGAAAGGGGTGTGTGTTTTAAGCCTTAAACAACTGATCAGGAACATAGTTCTAGAACACAACTCACTTGCTCTTGAAATATAAATGTATTCCAATAAAATATGTTTCAATTTTCTTCTCAATCCTTAACCTTTATTTTACTCAGTGGATCTAGAAGATTTATCAACTTATTCATATAATTTACCTCTGGGTATACTCCAATGAATAGGTACTTGTTATTATAGGAAAAAATTTTTCATTTGCTTTTTTACATTTTTGGATTCTTAAAAAACTTTTGTCTTTTTCTTACTTTTAATAAAGACTATTTCTTGGCAGACTATTCCATATTTCTTCATTCGATGGCGATACAGTACAAGTTATTACTGTAGCATTTTAAATTATTCACAACAACTTGATGAACTGAAATTAAATGAATAATAATAAACTATATATGGTGAATTGCTTTATGTCTAGACAGCTGTCGGGTCATAATGATCATGTAAAATGTTAAGGGTCTATTAATGGATGAAATACTATTTATAAGAATATACACAATCAGAATATAAATATGAATATATGAACTTTCCTTTACATAAAAAATTTTTCTTGAAAAGTGTTATCACAATCAGATCAATCACAACACATTCAATCAACAGAATTATCCAAAAACCTACATGAAGACACAGCTACTTCTTCCACTACACCTTATTACATTTATTCCTCTCACCTGTCTTGTGGAACATTTTCATGATGTTTCTATACATACAAATAATAGGCTTACCAAAGGCATCCACTAGAATATAGGTAAAACTATTGTAACAAAGTTCAAAAAATACAGCCACATAAAGTTTTCGTTTTTCATTTTTCTTACTCATTTTACTCTTCACATAGCACTCTAGTGATAGGCTGGAGTAAAAGCCAGCAGTGTGTCACTCAGAGATCAAATTTCTTCCACCACACTTCAGGGGATTTTCCTAGTCCACATGGTTGAAACTAGGAGATATATATATATATATATATATATATATATATATATATACACATACACACACACATACATACATACACACACATAACTATACATAACTATATATATAATTATATAGTTATATAGGTAGGTTACGTATTCTGACAGGATGGGCAAAAAGCAGAATAGGTGGGCAAGCAATATTATCTTTATCTCATACATTATTATCATTTCTCTTTCACTCAGATCACATTAGCAAGACAAAAATTCCCTAGGTACTTCTAGGCAGGAAACACAGTTTCTGATTACATGGTCATATACCCAGCATAAACTCTTGGGATTAAGAAAGACAGAATGTGGGATGACCTAGTCATCTGCCATACCAAGATCCTAAGTTAGAAATGTGTATTACTCAATCATATGGATGAAAGCTATCCCTTTCTATGTTTCACCTAAGAGCCCATCACTCTAATTTGTCTTTATTCTACATTTTCACCAACATAGCTGCAGTTGGGATTCAAGTAATACTAATATAATAAAGAGTACTTAGTTTCTATTCCACTTGGTTTTCCCCTCAGTTATCTAAAACTGGGGAACATATCAAAGCTATTTGATCTTTAATTTCCACATGTGCAAATTCAAGTTAATAGAAATTAATTCATAAAATTACATGACTTAAATGAAATAAAATGGATATAGCATCTGGATACATAATAAAACACTACTAATTTCCTAACTCTCTTTAGTCTCATTAGCAAAATAATTCTTATATAATATAAAATTCATCCCAGGAACTTCTAGGCATTTAAATTCTGACAAACTCTATAGAAATATAAATACAGATTTTGTGTTTCAGTTCCAAGGCCAAATTTGTCTAATAGGGAGTCAAGTAACTGTGTGGAAACATAAAATGATGTAGTAATTTTCCCTTGCACTTATATAATTATTCGCTCTACTTTTTTTTGTTGTTGTTGGATTTTTACTCTCAGATTTGTTCCCAAGTGTTTGGAATACACCATTCCACTTTAGATAAAATGAATTAGAAATAGTATATGAATCACTATGATTGTGCTTTCACAAATACAAGAAACACCTAACTTCAACCACAATATCCATGATATATGGAAAGATTTGACCACAAAAAATATATTGTTGCACAAATGCCTAATTAAAATGCATAAATTATATTCATTTGTGTTTTTTTTTTTTTTTAAGATTTTATTTTATTTATTTGAGAGAGAGAGACAGTGAGAGAGAGAATGAGCGAGGAGAAGGTCAGAGAGCGAAGCAGACTCCCCATGGAGCTGGGAGCCTGATGTGGGACTCGATCCCGGGACTCCAGGATCACGCCCTGAGCCGGAGGCAGTCGTTTAACCAACTGCGCCACCCAGGCGTCCCTCATTTGTGCTTTAATCTTTCTTTTTTTTTTTAAAGATTTTATTTATTAATTTGACAGAGAGAAATCACAAGCAGGCAGAGAGGCAGGCAGAGAGAGAGGGGGGAAAGCAGGCTCCCTGCTGAGCAGAGAGCCCGATGCTGGACTCGATCCCAGGACCCTGAGATCATGACCTGAGCCGAAGGTAGCGGCTTAACCCACTGAGCCACCAGGCACCCTGTGCTTTAATTTTTCTTAATTTTATTAAGACAGAGTATAGTTGACTGTTTTGTGTACAGTTATATGAATTTTAATCCATGTATGTTTACTACACATTACATATACAACTTCCACCATTCCAGCAGTCCATAAAAGCTCCCTTAAGCTATCTTTGCAGCCACAGCCTACCTCAGTCACCAAGTCCCATTAACTACCACTTTCTTCTCCAAAACTGTAAAATTTGCTAAGAATGTAATGTAGAAGTAAATAAACAAAGGGCTCCTGGGTGGCTCAGTCCATTAAGCATCTCACTTGTGATTTCAGCTCAGGTCATGATCTCATGGGTCGTGTAATCAGGACCCCCAACCCCTTCCCCATCACATCGAGTCCTGCATCAGGCTCTGAGCTTAGCAGAGAATCCTCCTCCTTCTTCTTCTTCTTCTTCTTCTTCTTCTTCTTCTTCTTCTTCTTCTTCTTCTTCTTTTCTTTTTTTTTTTTCTTAAAGATATTTATTTATTTATTTATTTGATAGATATCACAAGTAGGCAGAGAGGCAGGCAGAGAGAGAGAGAGAATTGGGGAAAGCAGGCTCCCTGCTGAGCAGAGAGCCCGACGCAGGGCTGGATCCCAGGACCCTGAGATCATGACCTGAGCCAAAGGCAGAGGCTTAACCTACTGAGCCACCCAGGTGCCCCTAGCAGAGAATCTTCTTGAGATTTCCTTTCTCCCTCTACCTCTGCCCCTCCACTCCCCAGTGTTCTCTTTATCTCTCAAATCAATACATAAATCTTTTTAAAAAGAAAGAAAGAAAGAAATACACAGTGTATGACTTTTTGATGATGGCTTTTTTCACTCAGACTAATTCCTTTGATATTCACCCAAGTAGTTGCCTGTATCAAGTTTGCAACTTCATCTTGTGCAATAGTTTTCCATTGGGTGTCTCTACCACAATTTGTTTTTCCATTTACCTATGTGGAACATTTGGGTTGTTTCCAGTTCAGAGACGTTGTGAATACAGCTACTACAAAACATTTGTGTATATGTTTCTGTGTGAACATAATTTTCAATTCTCTCGAGTAAATTCCCGAGAAGAACTGTTGGGCCATATGGTGAGCACATGTATATAGCTCTATAAACAACTACCAAACTATCTTCCAGACTTAACTATACCGTTTTTCATTTCCACATGTAAGGTATGTATTAGGGTTTCAGTTTTTCAATATAAACATCAACACTATGTGCTTTAAATGATGTTGTTGTTTTCCATTCAAATAGGTATGCGGTTCCATTTCATTTTGTGGCTTTAATTTGCATTTCCCTAATAGCTATATATTTTTTATTTACCATTTGTATACCTATTTTCTTTGATTAAATGCTTGTTATTTTTTCCTATTTTTATTTCATAGTTTGTGTTTCTCATTTCAACAAAGTCTCATGTGTTATTTTTTTTTTTTTATGGTCATCCTTTTGGTGTCATGACTAAAATTGTATGTAAAACACAGATCATAATGATTTTCTCTTAAAATTTTCACTAAAGATTATATAATTTTGTGTTTTATATTTAGATCAATGACCTATTTTGAATTAAATTTGTATAACAATTTTGTATGACAAAATTTGGGTCAAAATGTATTTTTTTTAAAATTTTCCTAGTTATTCCAGCAGGTTTGATAAGTTTGGTTTTTTGACACAGGATGTGGTAAACTTGCTGAATGTTCCATGTATATTTGAAATGAACTTGTATTCTCCTGTTTCAGGGTTAGGTGTCTAAAGGGTATAAATTAGATCTAGTGTGTTTATAGTGCTTTTCAGTTCTCTGTAACCTTGTTGATTTTCTTTCTCCAAGTGATAAAAAATTACAGAAAAGGGTATTGAAATGTCCCTCTATAATTAAGCTTTTTCAATCATTTCTTGTGTATTTTGAAGCTCTATTGCTTGGTGCATATGCATTTAGGATTTTAACATCATTTTAGGGAGCTGATTATTTTATAATAATGTGATATTGTTCTCTTCCCACAGTAATTTTCTTTTTTTTTATGTATACTTGGTGTGATACTTTTTAGCAGTTTGATTATTCTGCATCTGTGTGTAGATTTATTTGGGTATATCCAGTTGCAGTTTACTAAGCTGCTCAAATCTATACATTTATATCTTTTGCTTAATTTGGAAATGTTTTAGCTATATTTTTAGCTATTTTTTCTCTAAAGATTTTTTTTTGCACCATATTCTTCTCTTTCTGAAACTCTAATATATGTTAGAATTATTATTATCATAATCATCATCATTATATGAGTTAAGGTTCTACAGAAAAACAGAAAATAGGACATATACAGAAAGATTTATTTTAAGGAATTGGCTTACATGATTTTGGTGACTAGCAAATCTGACATGTGAAGAGCAGGTCAGCATGCTGGAAATTCAGATAAGTTGATGTTGTAGCTTGAGTCCAAAATCTGCAGGCTAAAAACTCACACAAGGTCCCATGTTACAATCTTCAGGCAAAATGGCTTCTTCTTGGGGCACCTGGGTGGCTCAGTCAGTTGAGCAAACAACTCTTAGTTTCAGCTCAGGTCATGATCTCAGGGTCCTATGATTGAGCTCTTCACTGGGTTCACACTCAGTGGGGGGTCTACTTGAGATTCTGTCTCTCTCCCTCTGCCCCCGCCACTTCCCCAGGCCATGCACTCACACTCTCTTTCTATAATAAATAAGTAATTTTTTTTAATTGCTGTTTTTTAACCAAGTCCTCAGTCTCTGCTCCTAAGACCTTTAATTTATTAAATGTAACCCACACATATATCATGGAGGATAAACGGTTTTACTCAAACTCATTGGGTTTAAATGTTAATCACATCTAAAAAGTGCAACATCTACACTGGTATATGCAACATCTACACTGGTTAGTTTGTAAGTACAGACTAACTATTGGTGGCTCAGTGGGTTAAGCCGCTGCCTTTGGCTCAGGTCATGATCTCAGGGTCCTGGGATCGAGTCCCGCATTGGGCTCTCTGCTCAGCGGGGAGCCTGCTTCCCTCTCTCTCTCTCGCTCTGCCTGCCTCTCTCTCTACTTGTGATCTCTGTCTGTCAAATAAACAAATAAAATCTTTAAAAAAAAAAAACTATTAACCTATAAAAAGTATTATAGGAGATAGCAAAAACGTTAAGAATAATATCACACTTTTTTTAAAAAAAGATTTTATTTATTTATTTGAGTGAGAGAGAGTGCAAGCAGCAGGCAAAGGGAGAGGGAAAAGCAGACTCCAGGGACTCCACTGACCAGGGAGCCCAACACGGGACTCAATCCCAGGACTCTGAGATCATGACCCACGCTGAAGGCAGACACTTAACCAGCTGAGTCACTCAGCCTCCCCAAATACCACATTTTAATGAATACTTTGTCTGTTGCTTTGTAATGGAAAACCAAGGGGATAATATTAATTTGTTACAGGTGGCAATTATTAGTTACATGTATCCATATGGGGCTGAGTATAGGAAGGAAGAGCAACTAGGGTTCAAATGCATATTGTAGATGACAGATCCATCCTTGGTGAGTGTTTGTGTGTGTGAGTCTGTGTGTGCATACATGAGCATTTAGAATAAGACACGTATGTCATGCTTGTTTTAAAAGGTAACTTTTTTAATTATTATTTTCTAGATGGGCCTGGTTTTATTTCCTTTTTTTCAGGCTTTCTCATGTTCTTATCTTCTACCAATTTAGCCATTTTAATCTATTTTTCTCTCTGATAGTGGTATATAGAACTTAACCAATTTCTCTTATTAAAGTGAATTGAGAGAATTGCACCCTGACCACCACTTCTTTGTGTCACCGTCCTGCTTTATTTTAAGAACTGTATCACTTTCCTGTCTGAGAAATAACTTGCCACACTCTACGAACATTAAATCATTTTCTGAAAATAAAAAAAAAAATCATTTTCTGCCACATTTTTGTGTGGAAAATTGGTAAAGGTAAACACTCCTATTAATAATTATTGTCTTTCTCTTCCAGAAAAGAATGAAGCAAAAGCTATTTATTCTGTTTTTTTATCATCTTTTCCTTACAGTATATAGCCTGATAATTAGAAAAAAGTTCACCCAACCCACACTCATTTCATATGTGCTTTCCCTCATCCCTGATTAGTGAATCTCTTTTCATCTAATGTGTAAAATTAGGTCTCTTTACTTTGAGATGGCTTGTTAAAAGGGAGATAAATGCTATGTCCATGTGGGTTCGTGTCGTATGATGAGCTCTAAGTATCCCGTGAAGCAATCATTTATAGGGTCAGGTACCATGGGTCAAATCAGGCACAAAGGTATGGGCAAAATGTGCTATGATAATCTGAAGTAAAATGATTTTAAAAATATGTTAATTGCTTGATTTTATAAGTCACTGAGGGTTAAAATAAGTCAGGGACTACATCAAAATTCAATTTTACATAGCACATTTAATGAAAAATAAAGGTCACAGTGTAAAAGTGCCTGGGGCATCCCATAGTTTTATAACTGTCTAATCTTTAGAAGCTGATGCTTAAAACATGTACCTTTCAATTACAAATTAGTTTTTAAATAACCAATTATCATAGGTATTTAATTTAAAAAAATGTATACTATTCAACTTCAAAGTGGATCTTATGGCAAAGGATTAGATGATAGGTTTTTATAAGGAACAGTTATATTTGTGTGTGTGTGTGTGTGTGTGTGTGTGTGTAAAATGTCACTTTCACCCCCGGGAAATCAGTGTTTTTAGCACATTGGTTAAAAGAGCATATTCAAGTGTCTTTCAACAACATCTACTATGGCTTTAAAATACAAACGGAGGTGCCTGGCTCGCATGAGACTCTTAATCTTGGGGTTTGTGAGTTCAAACCCCACATTAGACATAGAGATTACTTTGAAAATAAAATTCAAAGTGGAGTTTTCATTTTTATCGAAAACAAATTTTTGCACAATGATTTTGGTTCAGATAAGTGCTAAAAAATAAGATGTTAATACATTTTGCTGTCTGTGGAGTATCTGTTCTTGTTGGGAACGGAGATGTATCAGATGAAATCTACAGGGGTAAAAATGTGAAGAAATAAATTATTTTTTTGTAATAAGGACAGAAATGTAAGAGCATTGGGAACATGTACATTATTGCTACAATTTCAAAGAAAAAAGAAACAGTGGATAAGATTAAATATCATTACATGAAGCACAGTGTAATTTATTTAAAATATGTGAAATAATATATTTATAGTAGTTCATAGGTATAATGGTGTGATAAAATGGTATGAGATAATATAGAGTAGTCAATTTTCAAGAGAATATCTGCATTCAGTAATGTAAAATAAACTCATGATGACAGGAATTTTACTTTTTTCTCTTTCATTCATTGTTATAAACTAATGTCTGTAACAGCAGTTCCCATATCAAAACCATTCAATAAATATTTTTTGAGCAATGACTATTTCCTTATAGTTCGATTTAATTGTTACTTTTTAAAAAGATTTTATTTATTTTTTGTCGGAAAGAGAGCGAGAGAGAGCACAAGAAGGGGGAGCAGCAGGCAGAGAGAGAAGTAGGCTCCTCCCTGAGCAAGGAGCCTGACACAGAACTCTATACCAGGACCCTAGGATCATGACTTGAGCCTAAGGCAGACACTTAATGGACTGAGCCAGGTTTCCCTTTGTAACACATTGCTTATATCTGATTTGCACTTGGAGCAAAACTGGCAATGATACATTTAGCTTGGGTAAAATGAACATTCATAATAATGCCAAAAATATTTTATTTCTTTGTCAAAAATCAAAATAAATAAGTTGGATACAAAAAAAAAAAAAAAAAAAAAGATTCTTCTCTTGCTATGGAGACATGAGTTCACCAAGAACAAAAAAACACCAACTACTATAAAATGCTAGAAAGGAAGATCATCATTCATTCATTCATTCACTCATTCAAAGAGCCTATTTTGTGTACCAGCTGTGGTTTGAAAAAACAAGAAATATATTATTTCTCCAAATGATTTCTAGCTTACTGCATGATAGAGACATATGAACGCATAGAGGTGGGAAATATTTTTGGACATGGGCAAGTAAACAAAAGGACTAACTCACCAAGAATTTAGATAGCAGGGGAGAGAACGAATCAGAAAATGAAGTGAAGCTTAATCCATGACCTAACAAATAAACTATATTATTAGAATGAATAATATTATTTCATCCACTTCAAAATATATAGGTCATAAAGAAAATTTATATTTTTAAATCTAAATGCATACACAAATATGTATCCCCTGCACTTCCTATCATTAAAGAACACTTATGCCACTAAATTGCCCCTTAAAATAATTTTGACCAGTGAACACTTTTTTTTTTTTTAAAGATTTTTTTAAATTTATTTATTTGTCAGAGAGAGAGGGAGAGAGAGCGAGCACAGGCAGACAGAGAGGCAGGCAGAGGCAGAGGGAGAAGCAGGCTCCCTGCCGAGCAAGGAGCCCGATGTGGGACTCGATCCCAGGACGCTGAGATCATGACCTGAGCCGAAGGCAGCTGCTTAACAAACTGAGCCACCCAGGCGTCCCCCAGTGAACACTTTTATGTATGATTCTAAATAATTTTTCCCAAGGCACAAATCTTATCATCCCAGGTCGGGGTTTCTTTGGAAAAACAAAAAAACAAACAACAAAACAAATTTCATCAAAGACACTTAACACTCCATGGAAATCATGGGATTTCAGTCCCTTGACCTCTCCATTTGCTTTTGTTTTTCCTTTTCCACCCGCTTTGTCTTCATTCTCTTTCTGAACTTGCATATGTTATCTAATATACTGCAAGCATCCTGGTAATATAAAAAATGGTTAAAATTTTGCATTATGAAATCCAAGTTGGAAGGGAAATAAACGAAGGCAAGAGAAAGAAAGGCCATGATTTTAAGATTGCAATTTTTCATTTGAATTTTTTTCTCTAAATTTCCTAACGACTCTTAGGTAGAGGTTGTTTGGGGATTTTTTTCCTCTTTGGTAGTAGACTTCTTTGCCTAGATACTTTCAGGGTACTTTTTTTTTTTTTTTTTTTTACAATTTGATGTTACATTATGTTGGTGCTTATCTCTTTACATCATTTGCTCTGAGTAAAAGTATTTTCTTGGACAGGTGTAGTATTGTCCAACTGATATAGATAGTACTGTATCTGTTACTGGTTTATCTAATGGTTGCCTAATATGTTATTTACATGACATAACATAAAATCATTTCTTGACTGATAAGCATTTTCTTTACTTTCATTTTTCTTCCACCACAAAACACCATGTGTGTGTATGTGCACATCAATATCCATGTGTGCAATTATTTCTTCCATCATTGCAATGAGATAGATTTCCCAAAGTGCAATTGCTGGATCAAAGACATTTATATGTTCAATATTGCTTTTCAAGAAGGTTGTTATAACTAACAAGTTTACCAACAGCATGTGGATGCACTCTTTTTTTTTCTACCAAAATGATGAAAGATGGTTTTCTTTCTTTTAGAATTGTAAATCTGACAGGGCAGGGGCCAGCAAATGGGCAAATCAAACAAACCACATATTTTTGTAAATGAAGTTTTATTGCAACGTGGCCACACCCATTTGCTGACTAGCATTGATGGTTTTTTTGTGCTACAATGACAGAATCGAATACATGTCAAAGAGATAATGTGGCCGACAAAGCACAAAGTGTTTATTATCTGGCCCTTTATAGAAAAAGTTTACAAACTCCTACAAATTGGTGATATGTAATACTTTAATGGAAATGTACAACTCTGATGACTGTTTGTTTCCAGTAGCTTTATAAATATATATTTGGCTTTTTAAATTTGGTTTCTGTCACTTCCTTACCTATTTCCTTCACCAATATTTATATAATGTCAAGGGTTTTTGTCATTAAATTATAATCATCTCTTATCTTGATTGCAAGTATTTTCTTTTCTTTTTTTTTTTTTTAAGATTTTATTTATTTATTTGAAAGACAGCGATCACAAGTAGGCAGAGAGGCAGACAGAGAGAGAGGAGGAAGCAGGCTCCCTGCCGAGCAGAGAGCCTGATGCAGGACTTGATCCCAGGACCCTGGGATCATGACCTGAGCCAAAAGCAGAGGCTTTAACCCACTGAGCCATCCAGGTGCCCCGAAAATATTTTCTTTTTTTTTTAAAGACTATTTATTTATTTATTTGACAGAGAGAAATCACAAGCAGGCAGAGAGGCAGGCAGAGAGAGAGAGAGACAGAGGAGGAAGCAGGCTCCCTGCCTAGCAGAGAGCCCGATGCGGGACTCGATCCCAGGACCCTGAGATCATGACCCGAGCCGAAGGCAGCGGCCCAACCCACTGAGCCACCCAGGCGCCCTCGAAAATATTTTCTTAATAATGTTTTCTATTGACGGAACTTTTGAAATACGAAAGTTTTAGTTTTTAATAGTTCATTCATTTCCTCCAGAGCTGCTCTTTTCTGTCTACGGAACTTTTGAAATACGAAAGTTTTAGTTTTTAATAGTTCATTCATTTCCTCCAGAGCTGCTCTTTTCTGTCTGGTTAAAAATATCTCACCACTGAGGTGCTGGGCAACTCAGATGGTTGGGCATCCGCCTTCCGGTCAGGGTCAGGTCATTATCACAATGAGGTCCTGGGATCCAGTCCTGCATCTGACTCCCTGCTCAGCGGGGAGCCTGCTTCTCTCTCTACCTCTCCCCCTGTTTATGCTCTCGCTCTCTCGCTCTCTCTCTCAAAGGAATAAATAAAAACTTTAAAAAAAAAAAAAAGCTCACCAGATCTGGGCAGAAAAAAGGATTATAATTTAATAAAAACAAAACTTTTAATTCACTGATATTTTTTGATAGTTATGGGTTTTGTGTCCAACTTCATTTTCACTTAGCTTATGAAATAACAATTTATCATCTATTCAAATCCTATATAAAACTATGATAAATTTGTGGACCCTCTATTTTATTCCACTCAAATATTTGTCTATCCTTTTACCAGTAGCTTACTCTTATGATTAACACTGACTTCATAAGTGAACTATGACACTTTAAACATATTGTTTATGTTGTTCTATTATTCTAATCATTTCAAGGCAAAAATTCTTTAAATGTCATTAGAAATACTTGTTTAAAAGTTAGATGGAAATCACCCATGAAAAACTTGAACCTTGTGTCTCACTTTAAAAATCTCTTCAGGGGTGCCTGCCTGGCTCAGTGATTAAGCATCTACCTTCAGCTCAGGTCATGCCCCTGAGATCAAGCCCGGTATCCAGCTCCCTGCTCAGTGGGAAGCCTGCCTCTCCCTTTCCCACTCCCCCTGCTAGTGTTCCCTTGTTCTCTTACTGTGTCTCTCTCAATTAAATACACAAAATGTTTTTTTTTTAAGATTTTATTTATTTATTTGACAGAGATAACAAGCATGCAGAGAGGCAAGCAGAGAGAAAGGGGGGAAGCAGAATTCCCCCCTGAACAGAGAGCCCCATGCAGGGCTCGATCCCAGGATCCTGAGATCTGGACCTGAGCCAAAGGCAGAAGCTCAACCCACTGAGCCCACTGAGCCACCCAGGCACCCCCCAAAACAAAATCTTTTAAAATAAAATAAAATAGGTGTGTCTGGGTGGCTCAGTTGGTTAAGTGACTGCCTTTGGCTCAGGTCACGATCCTGGAGTCCCAGGATCGAGTCCTGCATCAGGCTCCCTGCTTGGCAGAGAGTCTGCTTCTCCCTCTGACCCTCCCCATTCTCGTTCTCTCTCTCTCTCTCTCTCATTCACTGTTTCTCTCAAATAAATAAATAAATTTTTAAATAAATAAATAATCAAATAAAAAATTAAAAAAACAAAAATTCAAAATAAAATAAAATAAAATCTCTTCAAATTAAAGTTGTTTGTGTAGGGGTCCATGGTAATTTTATACATTAGGACTATTCATCATTTTATACTTCAATAGAATTTTAATCAGTACCCTCATTTGACTTCTTTAATCTTTGTTGCATCCATCCTAGTTTCTCAAACATATATTTTTTGTTTTTTCTATTTTGGTTTAATCAAACACATCCAAACCATCATGCTGCGTTGGTGGTATAGTGGTGAGCATAGCTGCCTTCCAAACCATCATGCTATATGCTTATATTTATACATCAATATGTGTCAACTATTTCTCAATAAAACTAGAGAAAAAATTTAAAAGCAAAACTCCAATGAAAAGAGTAAAAAAACCACAAAGTGTTGATTGATCTTTTCTACCTTTCAAAGTTAAAATTAAACTGTTTTGGTTTTTATTGTATTTTTTGTTTTCCAATACACTTACTTTTATTCATTGCATTTTATGAATACTTCTTGTATAATTTTATTAACTGATTTGCCATATTTTTGTTGTTTATTACTTACTTTTAATTTTGGAAGATTTAACTGGAAGTGGCAGGTCTTCGATTCATCTGTTGAATTTGTATTTTAAAAATAATTTTTATCTTCCCCAAAGATAGTTTTGTGTTTAATATTGTAATTTATTTTGGTATTGGTTTAATTGCTTGTTTGATTTTATATAGTCCTTCTCCTCCATCCTTTATTTTTCATTTGGAGATGACTGTTTTGCTTACTTTTCTTTTTGGTTGGTGGATTCCTTAAGTGAACAAGAAATTTCTACTGCTTCCTCAAGTTTGTCCCCCTGTAACCTGGAAGATGAAGACTCTAAGGAGTAACGGTCCCAGGAATGGTTTTAGAAGCAGTGATTTCAACATGATTAGTGATCTATGGTACTACTAGGAAGAATTTCTTGTACTATTCTATATCCCAGACTTAGTAGTCAAATGGAGGATTCTCCAGGCAATGAAATACCAGAATTTCCTTCCAGAAGTGTTGGTGAAACTGGAGAAGCCTTTTCTTTCAAGACCCCTTGCAAAGCAGAGGACCAAACTCACCCATTTTGGATTTGTGATGTTCAGAAGATAATTTTTAATATATTTGATAAATCCAGGTCTCTTTATAACTGTTGAATATTTCTGTTCAGTTGATAAATTATTTTCCTTATATTCTGTTTATCTGTGGGCTCTTCACCATGGGTCCTGTGGATCACTGGCTTGACCCCTGAGGTCTATCTAAATGGAAGACAGATTCAAGAAAACCTGCAGATAGTCTTGGCAGCTATAAGCATTACAAAAAAATAAATATTCCACCAAAACAAGAGTTTCAGAATTATAGTAATAAAAAAAGTACTCAATGGTTTTAAAACTGAACTGAAAAAAAAAAAAAAAAAGAATCATATTACTATATAGAAATCCAGGATAAAGAATTAAACAAAAAAAAATTTTTTTAGGTATCCAAGAATTAGAAAAGAAGATTACCATTTCCTAAAGTTTACATATACTCCATAAAATTTTCCTACTAAAGCATTTTTTTTAAGATTTTATTTATTTATTTGACAGACAGAGATCACAAGTAGGCAGAGAGGCAGGCAGGGGAGGGGGGAAAGCAGGTTGAGCAGATCCCCAATGTGGGGCTTGATCCCAGGACCCTGAGATCAAGACCTGAGCCAAAGGCAGAGGCTTTACCCATAGAGCCACCCAGGTGCCCCCTACTAAAGCATTATAATATTAACATGATTCCACTTCAGATGGTAAAAATATGAACCTAAAACCTAAGTGTGACTTTTTTCCAATATTACTTCTACTTAAATTCTTGAACCTTTACCAAAAGAACTATTTTTCCCCTTTGGAAGATTATTTATGTTATCTGGTATTTTACTTTACTTAAATAAAGCTAACATTTTTTTTCTAAAAAATCAACACTTTTTTAATATTTGCTACATAGTGTTTTGTGAGTGCAAGGAATATATCTCTTTTTATACATTATTGAATTCCAAACATTAGCATAATGTCTAGCATAGGATGAACTTTTAATATATTTACTTTTGAACACTGAAATTGTATATCTAATATCTAAAAAACTGTCAAAACAGGAACTAGGAAGACACGTTTTAAACTTTACCTAGAAATAAAATATACTGTGAGAAATTATTGCCCGTGAAACTTGGCAGATTCCAAAATAAATTTCTACAAAGAAAAGTAAATTAACTACCTTTTAGAAACAAAACAAACAAACAAAAGGCAACCCGAAAAACAGACTCTTAACTATAGAGAACAAACGGATGGTTGGAGAGGGGAGGTAGGTAGAGGGATGGATCAAATGGGCGATAGAGATGAAGAGTAGACTTATCATGACGGACACTTAGTAATGTATAGAATTGTTGCATCACTATATTGTGCACCTGAAACTAACATAACACTGTAAGTTGACCATATTAGAATTAACATTTAAAAATAACTATATTTAATCACATAAAATAAAAAATATCTTATGAAGATAAAATAATAATAGTAGTTATAATTATTATAGCTGTAAGTTTTGAGACCATATTATGTACCAGATGTGTGCTAGAACGCTTCATGGGAATTACACATAAAATTATGTACAACTAAACACTAATTACAAGAAGAAGGTGGGGACAGATTAGAGTATAATAAAAGTGGTGAAAGTGATATTTTAAATTTGGCAGCTGATTAATTGTATTAAGCTGAAAGAAAATATAAAACCTCAACAGCTGGGAGACTGGTGACATTTTTCATCTTTGGCCAAGTATGTGTTGCTCCAGAAGAGAATAGAGAGTGGGAAAAAGCCTTAGGCTAACTATTACTGCATCCAAATGTGCTTGGAAGGTCATAAAGTATAGATTATCAGACTTTAGCTTAAAATTAAAATTAAATTGGTATTCCATTGCATTCTATGTAATATAAATATGTGTATCTTAAACATTTCTATGTCACAAATATGATAATATAAAAAGCCAGTTATCTGGTTTATATTTTAAATTTCTTAAATGACAGATTTGAGTGATCATTAATCTATAAATTATAATACAGTATGTTGGAGTCATTATTTGAAAAGCTGTGGAAAAAAACATATATCTGATTGTGTTTTGGATACAATATAAGTTTTTAAAGTAAAATTAGATTTTTACAAAGTCAGTAGTGAAATGTATTTCATAAACAGTAAAATTTAAATTTAATTGAAATTTTTGTAATAACCACCGCATCACAATTGTTCCCTTGGGCCTCTTTTTAGGCACTCTCTCCCTCTAACAAAACCCTGTCAGCTAGCCTTTTTTGCTGAGATTATTTCACTGGTTTTCTAAAGATTTCATTTATTTATTTATTTACTTTTTATTTAGAATGAGTTTATGCACCCAAGTGGGGCTGGAGTGGGGGAAGGAGAATAGAAGGAGGGAGAGAAGAGAATCTCCAGCACACTCTCCCCACGCAGGGCTCAATCCAAGGACCCTGAGATCATGACCTGAGCCAAAAGCAACAGTTGGTCACTTAAAGGACCAAGCCACCCGGGTGCCCCTATTTCATTATTTTTGAGACCCACCTATGGCTGCATATTATTAGTAATTTGGTCTCTCTTACTATCAAATAATATTCTGTTGTATGGATACATTAAAGTTTATTTATTCATTTGTCAGTTGAGAAACATTTAACTTTTTGGCAGTCTGGTAATTATGAAAAATGTTACTATACATTCAAATAGAGGATACAAATTTTCAGGTCTCTTGGGGAAATAATTAGATATAAGATTAGAGTGTAATTGGATAAATATATGTTTAATTTATAAGAAATTGACAGTTTTTCCAAGTAGAGATTATTTCAGACCTCCATCAGCAACATATGAGAATATCAGAGCACATTTTGATCAGTATTTTATTTCATTTTGTTGATTTTATCCATTCTGGTAGTGTTTAGTGATATCACATTGTGGTTTTAATTGTCATTTACTTAGTAACTAATGATGTTGACCATCTCTTCCTGTTCATTTGCAATCAATATGTCTTCTTTAGTAAAATGTCTATTCAAATTTGTGTCAAATTATTATTATTTTCTTTGTATATTGAATATACATATATTGGATATATATTAAATGTATATACGCATTATGTGTGTGTGTGTGTGTGTGTGTGTGTGTGTGTGTGTGTAGACTTAATTTTTCAGTTTTTTAACAAGGGTCCTTCAAAGCAAAAGTTTCTAATTTTGATGAAATACAATTTAACAGCATTTTCTGTCAAGATTTCCCAAATGTATGAAAATTCTGCCTTCTGAAATGAAGACACATATCTTGGAATTATTTCATTGGGAAAACAAAAGACCAAAAAGTGAAATTTGCTGGGAGTGTCATTTTGTCACCAAGTATGACTTATAACAAACATATACAAAGATGTTATTGTCTTTGATGTTGTCACAGTTATAGAATGTTTGCAGTCTATGAATTTATAAATATATCCATAGTATTAAACTTTCATTATTATTTTTCAAGATATTCTAGTGTCCAATTATGAATTCATAAGATTTTGTCTGTGTGATTTACATATTTATATACTTTTACATATTTTACCGTATGCTAACCAAGAACACAGGCTCAGGAGTCAAAGAGCTTGAGCCTCAACCTTCAATCAGCCTTTTTCAAGATGAGCAGCTTTAGAAAACTTACTTAACCTCGGGGTATCTTTTTGACTTGTCAGCTAATCAGAGATTTTCAGACTTTCACAGTTCAGAGTGTCCTTAGCTACCACTCTTTTGTCCTGGCACAAGTAGATCAAAAGAAATACCTAATATCAGTTCCATTTACTAAGTAGTGCATTCTGTTAACAGAATATTTATGTCTTGACATAATGTCATTTAAATAAATGAACTCCCCAAATTAAAAGAGAAATATTATTTAATTCTTAAATAGTTTTTCTATTATGTAGAATCAGTAACAATAGCAAATATTTTCTTTTATTCAGTATATTGCTTGTTGCATTACAAAAAAAAAAAAAATACCAGTGCTTACTATATACTATTCACCTAAAATACTGGACTCCGATTTGACACCACCATTCTCATTTCCTCTTCTATACTGATTTTTGCACTGTACTTGCCTTTTATATATAGACCTCTAAACACCCAGCTTCCCCAAAATTCATCATTGAGATAAGTGTAGTGCAGTCTAATCTTAAAACAATGGTTTCTAGCTGGTAATTCATATGATGTCTGGCAAATCAGAAGTATTGCTGCATCTCCCTTTAAATTTAAAATACTCCCTGTGAGTTTTCTGGGTGTCTTGGAGGCAACTTTGTACTTAATTTGGAAACCATGGTATTAAATGGAGATATGAAATGCCCATATCAAAAATTAAGAAACAGAGAAGACATTCCCCGTCTCTCTCTCTCCCCCTTTCACACACCATTCCATTTTTTTCACCATTCCACTTTCAAGTTCTAATAGCTCTACCTTCAAAATATTTCTCATCATTCCCATTTCTACATCTAATAAAACTAGTTATTCAGAAATATTGACTATTATTCTCACTTCTTTACCTGACTAAGCTTTTCTCCTTACTCTGCAAGACTAACATTTATTAATATCCAGACCCTAGAGGGTTAATCCAGTGACTTGTCCTAGTAGATGCATAAGAATTGAATAGTTTATGGCCTGAAATACATGTCTAGCATCACAAAATATGCCCAAGCTGAAGACCTAAACTTATATTTCTACATTTTCCTTCCAGTACACTGTTTATGACAATGTTAAGCTATTAAACATTTTTTCAAAGCACTATTGGTAGACAGCATGACAAAAAGGGAGGGATGCTTTTGTCCCATTGGAGTAGAAACTACACATCCCGTCTATGTCCCTAAAAAGAGAGTAACTCTTGTTTGACTCCAGCAGCAACAGCCCTATCTACAGGGTTATCAGTCTGTGATGCTGTAGATAACTCCTATCTGTGATGATTAAACTATATATATATCCTTAAAGAAATATTTTATTAAAAATTAAATTAAGTTACATACTGAGACATTTCATAAGGAACACTTTAATTAATGTTCAATTATAAATACATCCACTTTTATATTCTGATTCATTCTTTGAATGCAGCATTATTTTGAAGTTTAAGTACTAAGATTTAAATGTGTTGTCAATTATTTTAATTTAATTGCAGTTTTGTCAAAGAACAAATTCTTATGCTTGCCATTTTTTAAAGATTTTTGAGATTTTCCTTAGTCTCACCCATGCTAAAATAGTATGTTCTACATGATTGAAAATCATCCATGTTTCTATACCTTGGTTGTAGTGGTTTCTATATGTATCTTTAATCATTGTTATTAATTGTGTTGTTCCAGTTATCTAAATCTTTATCATATTTTTCTGCCTGATCTATTATCATGAGAAATGTATTAAAATCTCATATTCTGATTGTGTAATAGTTTTTGTAATTATGTTGATTTTTTTGCTTTGTATATTTTTGAGGTTTTATTAGCTGCATATTACATTAGAATTATTATAACTTCCCAATAACTTAATATTTTATTCCATTTTAGTGATTTATTTTATCAATATCAATGGAATTTTATACAAGATGATTTTATCTAATATTAATAGGACTAACCCAGTATTATTTGATTTACATTTACATGAGATACTTGCAGATATTTATCTATCTACCTACCCACCTACCTATCTTCCATCCCATCTTTTAACTTTTCTATATCATTTTGATTTGGATGTATCTTTAATATGTGAATATTAGTTCATTTATATTTTTAACTCAGTCTTTTAGTGAGTTTGTCTTTATTATCATTACTGTAATTTTATCATTTCTACTATTTTATTTATACTATTACCCCTCATTTTCTGTTTTTCTTCTTTTCTGCTACTAAATTGATCAAATTTTCTGTTTCTTTTCCTTTAGTTACATGCCCCTCCCCTGACTCCCAACTCTAAAACTTTGGAGTATCTCCATACTATCATGTTTCATTGAGTGTTTATCTTTTAAAAACATCATGAATACTTTTTTTAAAGGTAAAAATGTAGTATCTCCCCCCTTCAGCTAAATAATATAAGGTTCTTAAAAATCTTCCTGTGTTACATAATATTTAGGTTCATTATTGTAATGTCAACATATTCTGCCTTCAGAGTTAGCATCTTTTAAAATTCTTATATGTTGAGCAATTTGTTTTCACCAGATGTCTTCTTACATTGTATTCCTTCTGTCTGGATTCAGTGTTGCTCCTTTTGAAATGCCATCTTTTTTGTGGTTCATTTGTGTTAGTGCTATTTATTACTGAAAATATTTTGTGTATGTTTAAGTCAAGTAACAGTTTATGTAGGTATGTTAGGTTCTGTGTTAATAATATTTTATTTCAGCCCTTTAAAGAAATTTTTTAATCACTTTCTGGCTTCCATTTTTGTTCTTAAGGAGCATGCTGTCATTCTAGTAATCTGCATTTTTTTTTTTTTTTTTTTTTTTTTTTTTACTTTTTATTTATTTGTCATAGAGAGAGAAGCGAGAGCAAGCATAGGCAGACAGAGTGGCAGGCAGAGGCAGAGGGAGAAGCAGGCTCCCTGCCAAGCAAGGAGCCCAATGTGGGACTCGATCCCAGGATGCTGGGATCATGACCTGAGCCGAAGGCAGCTGCTTAACCAACTGAGCCACCCAGGCGGTAATCTGCATTTTCTTTGGAGCAGCTTTTTAAAGTTATTTGTCGCGGCTGGTGCCACGACAGGAGCAGGGTCGAGAGGGTCAGAGAATGGAGAAAGAATAAGACTTGTAAAGAAATGAGGACAGGAGGGACACAGTGGATGATGTCCAAGCAGTGCCAATTTTATTCAAGGCTGTGAGGCATTATATAGCTAACAGAAACAATTATAAGGAAGTGTCTATTCTCGGTTGATTGCGCATACACAGGTAACATTCACATGAAACCCCTTAAGCTTTTATGAAACCCATTTCCCAAGCACTGGTAGCAGATCTTGTAACGCCAGTAACTTTTGTCTACTTAGCTAATCTTTAACTAGCAATTCACGAGTTTACAATGGTACAATTTATAATCCATGCAAGTACAGGGTAATCTTGTAACAGTTAAATGTACGACCCAGTTTTGCCTCTTAATACATGCAGGCAGTCGTCAGGTCAGTGAGTCTTAGGGTCCATAGGTCAGGCTCTTTCTCAAGCGCAGCTCAACTGATACTCAGGAGGCACGAGTCAGGGCCTGGCCAGATTCCTCGCCTCTAGCTGGGTTCATGGCTGCCTACAGTTACTTTTCTGTCTAATTGACTTGTTAATATTAATTTATATTTACTTACCTTTCCCCAAACCAACGACATTTTCTTAGCCTTATTATTTCTTGAAATATTGCTTTTTGATATTTTTCATCTGTAGACTCACCATCCAGAGTTTCCAATACATGCTCCAAGTCTTCTACTTCTTCTTTTTAAATGATTTTGAAACATGATCGTTTGAATCATAGTATAATGTTATTTCCCATCTTTAAACTCTCCAAAGCTTCCCATTGAACTTAGTCTGAAACATACAACTCTACTAAAAGTACAGTTGCAATCAAGCCATTGCTACATGCACATCCTCTTTTCTCATCATGTTTCCTTCTCTCCTGATGCTCCTAAGTGGTCATGTCAGTCACATAACTAAAATGGAAAAGCATTACCAGAAAAGTTTATTTTCAATTAAATTAATTGTGTTATAATGAAAAACAAATATAGCTGTTGAAAATTGTAGTTATTTAATGTTTAACACCTAATTTTAAAAGATAAATTGATTAAATGAGTCCATCAAAAGCAAGAGTTCCACCAAATGTCATTTTATCTTCTCAGTCATGAAAAGTGCCTGGCACAAGGTAGGTGTTCAACACTGACTCAAAGAAATGTAATTGACTTCAATGGAATAGAATTTTTAAAGAATGTTTTTTGTAGGTATTAACAAGCATATGGATGGATATATAAAATATTTAACCTCAAAATTAGAAATGTGGAAAAAATGATTTAGAAAAATTTTAGAAAGTGATAATGAGAATTTTTTAAAGACTCCATAAATGTAGTTAACACAGCAAATTCATTAAGCTTAAGGTTTTTTAAATTGAAATATATTTGTTATGTAATGTCATATAAGCCTAAAGTGAACATCATTAAACTTTGAGTTTTTCTAAAAGACTCAATTTTTAAGTTTACTGGATATTCTGAGAAAATGAAATTTTAAAAATCAGAATATCAGTCTTTGATATGAAGTAGCCTTACCTTCCTTTCTTTTCTACACAAAATAATGGAATCTATGTTAGCTCATAGTTCAGATTTCCATGCATAAACTATACTGGCAATTACCATAAAAACACAGAGTGCCTAATAAAAACGAATGCACTGTTTAGAATAAAACTTGCCTTTTATTGAAGTCAGAGTCATCACATTTCTTCTACCCAACTTCTTGAATAATAAGAATTCTACTTTCTTTAATGTTCTGAGAATTTTCTTTCTGAAAAACATAAAGACATATTATCATGCAGAGGAAAAGGTCTGAGCTTCTATTGTGAATGTGCTGCAATATTCCATTTAAATAAAGTTGATTCAGCACAGGTTTTCTAGGTACTAGCAATTTTATAGTTTGAATAAATGTAGGATAGTTGCCTGGGTTGACTCTCTCATTATATTCAGGCTTTCTATCATGAGAGACTGTCTCAGGATCTTAGTTAAAGTACATTTTGGAAAGAAAGACACAATAAAAAGATATTATTAACTTCTTTTCTTTGGTAGATGTGATATAAATACACCTTCGACTATTAACAGATAGTAGTCATGGCTTCAAGAGGGTTCTATTGCTTAATAATTTAAACCCTCACATTATTGTATATAAAAAAAATTTACTGGAGATTCGAATAATCTAGGATTTATAAAACTATGTCATTCAAGAATCTTCTAAAACGTTGAAGCCTGTATTCCTTATAAGGAGTGAATCAACATGCATGAAGATGGAAGATGACAATTCAAACAGTGAAGGGAAGATAGAATCAGAAACAGGTTTGAGCCACATCACCAGGACTGAACTATTCATACCTGGACTTCATTTCGTGTTGGTAAAGTATTCACCTCTGTGATTAAGCCACTGAAAGAACTCCTTTTCATTATGTATAGTTTAACATAATCTTGACTGACACAAAATTGATGGATGAAGGAAATAGAAAAAGTCCAAAGATTCCCCATGCAAACCAAAAATATAACCTTTTCTCATTAACAGGACTCTGCTCTTCTTACTATGTTCCTTTGTCATTGCAATGCTTGTCTTTTTGTTTTTGTTTTTTTTTTTTTTTTAAGATTTTATTTATTTATTTGGCAGACAAAGGTCACAAGTAGGCAGAGAGACAGGCAGAGAGAGAGAGAGGAGAAAGCAGGCTTCCCCGCTGAGCAGAGAGCCCAGTGTGGGGCTTGATCCCAGGATCCTGAGATCATGACCTGAGCTGAAGGCAGAGGCTTTAACCCACTGAGCCACCAAGGCGCCCCTGTAATGCTTGTTTTTGCTAGTTTTCTCTTAGCAAAATTCTAGCTGTCCCTTTCCCATTTTCTTTGCTTTTTGTCTTCTGCTTGACCTTGAAGTTTATGGTAGACTCTTACAAAAATAATCCTTAATGCATCATGCGTCCTTGTGTCTATAGTCATGTATAGTTTCTTCCCACGTTAACTGGGATTGACCATGTGAATTTGTTTTGACCTGTGAGATATTAGCAAATACCATCTGAGCATGGGTTTGAAAAATAATGATCATTGAGGATTGCCTTTTCTTTTGCTGTTTTTGGAAACAATTCCCCATATAAAAAAATCCCAGGGTAGCCTGAGGAAAAGGTGTGGCCTGGGAAACGGCTAGAACCAACTGCCAGTTGGATGAGCGAGACTATTTAAAAATATTCAGAGCAAGACAAAGTGCTTGCTGAGTGATACCAGTTGAAACCAGCTGAACTCAATCTAAATTACCAACACAGGTGAATGTAAACAAGTAAAACTGTTAATTTTAAAGTTACTTAGTTTGGGGTGGTTTATTACATGGATAAATGATACAGATTTCTATAAGTGTCTTTTATGTTCTTCTATTATATGGCTATATTTTTCCATCACTCTCAAATGGCTATCATCAAACTTTTCTACTCCCTAGACCCTCATTTCCAACTCCCTTCCTAATACCTCTATGAGAATGTTACCTATACAGGGACTTTAAACTAAATATATAACATAATCTCCCTTATGGGTATTCCTAAATTTGCCTTAGCTCCTACTTCTGCCCCTGTATACCTCTTATCCCAATATCTCAATGAATAGATGAAATAAATCTGTAGGTCATAACTTCCTCTGTGGTGTTGTTTCACACTTCCAAATCGCCATGTTCTATCAATTTTTCGTGAAAGAGCTCTTTAATATCCAGTTGTCTGCAACCCCATTGCCACTACATTGTTAGGATCAGCAATTAGTCAGGTTCTAGGAGGACACTGAGGTCAGCAACTAGGAAGTTACGATCAGCTATTGGAACCGTCAGAAGTCTTTTCTGGCAGCACTCCACAGGAAGCCAGACCAAACCAGCCAGGCCCAAGATGGAGGGTGCCGTAACATGAAACCCCCAACCAAATTAGTAAGAAGAAGCCTGAAACCCTGTTTCTGTACTCCAAGTAATGGATATTCTGCCCCTAGGTAACAAATGATATTTAAAGATAGAAACCCAAACCCCTGTGTCAACACAGCATGCACTCTCTTTCTCTTTCTTGAGCTCTTCCATTATCATCTCTCAAGAGTGTACTTTTCCCTTTAATAAACTTTCCTGCTTATGTTTCTTACCACTGTGCTGCATGTCTGTCCTTAAATTCAATCTTGTAGCTAGACCAAGAACCTTCACCATCTCCTTCACATCTGGCTGGGTCAAGGCTACAGGACCCAGAATTTCCCCAGTTCACCCAACAACATCATCCAAGACAAAGATCATCTCTCTCTCTCTCTATGACTGGGAAGAATAAAAAAAAAAAAAAAAAAAGTTCTGCCTATCCAATCTGCATAGAGCTCTTATTTCCTCTTCAATCTACTATGCAAACCATAGCAAAATTAATATTTCAAATGCAGACACGATTAAATAATACTGCATTATATTCCCACTGTATTTGAACTAAACAAACCATCATATTCATATGATTGGGAAGTTTTTACCTGAGAATTTCCCTGTTCATTTCTAAACCATAAATTTCTGTCGTTCTCCTCTCTCTGTATTTTCTAATGTAAACTATATTAAACTTATTTCATTGCTTTTAAGGTATCACATTGTTTTCTATGTATCTTTGTTTTTGTCATTATGCAATTTCATTTACAAAAACAAAACAAACAAACAAACAAAAAAGACAAGCCACCTTCTCTCTACATCAAGATCTATTTTGTCTGTCTTTCCTGCTCAGATTAAGCATCATTCCATTTAGGAGACTTTCAATGAATGATACCTCCTCCAATTTTTGGTCACGCAGATTACCCTTACTTTGCGTTTCAAAGAGTGGTGTGATGAAAAATACTTAAAACCAGCTGGGGGGGATGGGTGGGTAGGAGAACAAAACCAAAATCTAAGCAAACAGATTTTTATTTTAGCATTTGTTGATTTTTATGGTTTAAATAACCCAGCCATGGTTTCCAAGTAACATAACATCAACTGATCAGCAAAATTCCTGCCCTCCAAAATGAACAATACAACCTGACCTCATGAGCTGTTGCATACCAGCTCCAGCACCACACTTTCTGTGGAGTCCCACATTTTCTGTCAGGATGCTCAGTGCAGTGTCAAAGTAAAGGTCTCATGTTATCAAGATCCATCTCTTCCTTCTCACTTTTTTTATTTCCGGTGGATGGTACACTGCTCAAACCATAGCATATAACTCACAAAAATGTACTGAGTGCAAGAAAGAAGGAATGCACAAATGTTGATGCTTCCCTGGCTTTCAGATTTCCACATACTTAGAGGGCTAGATAGTGTCTGAAAGTAAACATCCACATACTTCTGTTCTGGACTACTCACATAAGCATACTTGGAAAAGAAACTGAATTTAATTTTTGTAGGTTGAAAATGCTTAGCTGGTGATTCTGATTCACCCAGTGTTAAAATTCATTGTTTTAAAATTATGTATCTTGAGGATATACATATTGGTCAAAAAAAGATGGCATTGAGGAAATATTTAAGACAATTTTTAAATGATATTATAGAAGAGCTTTTGTATGCATGGCTGTTTAAGCAACTGAGTTTCACAGAGATTTAGTTGCATATCTAGTTAACTGCAAAGAAAAAATTGGAACTAAATGATGATGGATGAGTAACCCAGTCTCTTTCAACCACTCTATCATTTGTAGTCTTAAGTATTTTAAATAAAATGATCTTGATTACTGTAGAAAAGTTGCTTAAACAAGTATAATTTACTGGAGATTGGCTATAGAATAGGAAGTCAACAGGAGATTCAATGAGTATATGCACATTTTAGAGGCTTTGGGAGAATGATTCCAAAAGAATTGCACATGATCTGAGCCCCCATGAAACTGATGCTGAGGTATTTAATGGCTATTCTTGCAAGCTGAATGACAGTTTTGTTAATGAACAGTAAAATGATTATTTACTAAACTGCCATATTTTCATGATTCTAAGATCAACCTTTTAAATTTTCATGCCTCTAAAATTCATATACAATAATTAAAACACATTGGATTATAATTAAAATGTAGCCTTTGCTTCCATCTTAATAATACACACAAACAGGGGCATCATCGATATGATAAATTATAGCAATGATATTATGTCATAGTGAATACCATTTTACACACAGGAGATAAAATTACAAAATGTCCTTTTTCAAAACCCTGATCCAGGACAGCAAAATGAAAGAGTTAGAGGTAATAAATATTAGATCAAAATTAAAACAATAAGGTCAGGGGAACGGCAAATATAATTATGGTGCTTAAAATAGCATTTGTTCAGTTCCCACTATGGCTTTAAAGCATGAGGATCGGGAGATTTAGAAAAGGTTTACATACACAATTACTTCAATAGTCTACCTTCTTTGCCACATATTTATAACATTTGGTTTATTATACAGAGGCAGACATAGAGAGAGATAGAAGGAAAGAAAAGGTCTGAAATTAAGCTAAATGTTAAAAAGGATAGGCATGAGCAATCAAGATAAATAATATTTCTAAAAATGTGATCTGGGAATCATATCCATAATAATTACCTGGCATGCTTGTTAAAAATGAAGATTCTTTGGCTGAGACCCAAACCCACTGAATCACAAAATCTGTGTATGAGAACCAGAAGCCTTTATTTTTAACAAGCTTTCCAGCAAGTTCTGTGCACAGTAGAGTTTGGAAAAAACCTGTTTAATGGGAAAGAAAACAAAAATAAGCCAAAAAATAAGATGAACATAGGATGTTACACCATAATTTCAATCATACAATAGGAACTTCCTGATAAGTATACAGAGGAAGCACTTGCAGTTATAATGCTTTCTTATGAGAATGTTTATTTAAAGTGGCTATAGATCAATGGTGTTATGAATGATCAATGACTGCTTAACTCCAGAACAGAGGGCTAGATAATATTAAGTCTATATGTTATTGAGATATTTGATGCAATGTTATGTTTCCCTTCCCTTAAAGAATATAAAGTTAAGGTTAAATATCCTGGCATAAATTATTGGTTTATTCAGAAAGATTTATATGTTTTTTATGTCTTTTTTTTTTTTTTTTTTTTTTTTTTTTTTACCCAGGGTCATAGCCTATGTATTTTGTTAATGTAAAGTCATTTACAACACTAGAATTTTATTAGAAAGCAATTAACAATAATTATATGTGTTCCAGTTTGTTATTAGCAAAGTTGTATTCATATATTACAGAAAAGTGTTATGGATTTATTGCTTAAAACTGAATATCAGCAACAAAGTTATGAGTGGACTTATTAGCAAGGAGTTATGTGTTAACTTGAACACATAAAAAAACAATTAAGTATGTGTATCTCTTAAAGAAAAATAACGTGGTATATTGAAAAACAAATTAAAAATTAAAATTGTCTTAATTAGTTACATGTTTGCTTAACTATAAGATAGTATCTGAATTGTTAAAACTTATTTGTAAATTTTTGTTATAAAAAATGACAAATAACCCTAATTTTCTTTACTCACCCTCAATTGGTTTTTGTTTAATTACCTAGATAATCTTTATTTTTTAAAGAACTTTTAAAATTTATTTGAGAGATAGAGAAAACAAGGTAAGAGAAAGAGAGAGTACACAGGTAGGGGGGGAGGGCAAAAGGAGAAAGGAAGCACACTCCGCAGTGAGAAGGGTTCCTGATGCAGGACTCTAACCCAGGACCCTCGGATCATGACCTGAGCCAAAGGCAGCTACTTAACAGACTGAGCAACTCAGGTTCCTCCCACCTAGATAGTCTTTATTATTTACATATACCATTGAAATATTTTAATAAGAAATTGCATTGCCATCACATTTTGGAGAAAACATAATCATAAGTAATTTCAATGTAAATTTGTCATTCTTTAAATAAAAATTTTAATCTTTTTCTTCACCTATCTCCATATTTTGCTATTTAAAATTTTATAGGTAAAAACATATTTACTGCATCTGTGCCATGTTTGGGCAGAAATGAAAGACCTCCTATAATTCAGAAGCTTTAAATTAACATAGACAACTTTTATTTCCCTCAATTTCATGTGAAAAGTCAAGGAGAGAAATGAAAACCAAGGCGGGGGTTGGGTGGGAAATAAAGTGTCTTTGGTCTACATTTTCTGAGTGGAAGTTTGCTTCGTACCATATTTCTCTCTTATTTTCCTGATCAACTTCAAGGACAAGAATATCTTCTCAAGTCAAGATTATGCAAGAGTAACATATTAGCTCCGAATTGGTTCAGACAGCTTTCTAACCATTGAAAATTGCTCAGAAATACATAAAAGCCATGATATTAAAGGGAAAACTCTTTTTAAGCTTGCTATGTTCTTGATTTATAAAGTAGGACAGCTAAAAAATAGTCAATGTTTAAATAAATCGTGCCATTTCTACTTGTGCTTATTTAGCAGAATTATTAAAAGAACAAGCCCACAGACATAAGAAAAATGATATTAGGACATAAGTAAACATTATTAAATTTAAACAAGTATAGTTTTTGGCACCTGTAGGAAACTGATTAAATATAATTTCAAACTGAAGTGAATGCCAAAGTCATTTTTTTAGAACTTTGCCTTTGTTGATGGTCCATAAATGGGAATCTCCTTACACTGTATAATGTACACACACACATGTACAAACATATACACACAGAAAAGCACTTAAGTCTTAAAATTTTACGTTTTAACTTTCTGTTACACGATACTTTTCTTCTTTTCATGTCATGAGAGAATCTCATATATCTACATTGTCTTTACTACACTGAGCAAAATTTACTCTTCTATGGGGAATTCTGCTTTGTCTTAACAAAAAAAGAAAGAAAGAAAGAAAGGAAAAGAAAACCAAAAAATGAAAAACAAAAAAATAAGATCAATGGCACTTTTAATAATTTTCATGACACACTAGTCTTGTATGTCAATAAGATGAATATTAATGCCGTATTATTAGCTTAAAAGTTCTAAAAATTTTCTGAAAAATCTTAATACATATTTTATATTTCACTTTTGACTTTTTCCTACAGAGATATTCACCAACTATTTTGAATCAAAAGAAAATAAACTACAAAATTCATTTTATAAAATAGTGTTATTTCTGTCTGATTTGACTAACTCCATGTGATCACTCCAAAGTCAGTTCATGAGGAAATTGTGCCTTGGAACAGTCAAAGAAAAATTATACCTAATGGAGTTAAAAGGTCAAGGAAGACTTTTTCAGGACTATTATAATAGGGAAGAGAGATTGATCCAAACAGCATTGAAACAAACAAACAAAAAAAACGAGAATTTTTAAGTCCCGTGAGCTAATGGAAAAATACTAGAGAATCTTAAAAGAGAGAGAGACTGGTCATTATGATTAGGTCATCTGCTCTGTGTGTGCTAATTGGGTCTTAAACTAGTCTCCTGGTCTCTCACAGAGAGTGGGATGGAATATCTTTCCTGATGATTACATTTCAAAGTGTTGGCTCCCAGGTTCTTGAAAGAGACATTAGTGGGTACAGAGGGTGAGAGAAGATTCACATCTCAGAGGGGCAAAGAAAGAATTTATAATCAAAAGTTTTCTTAAGTAAATGTTCTAAGGAAGGGGAGGTCAGGAGACCAGGTCAGAAAGAAGCCTGTCTAAAGGTTTGTCAAACTGAGGGAAACATCAAGGCCATCTTAGTCAAAATAAGATAGAGGAACGCACCAGCTTCATTTACATACTGTGTCTGCTCAGAGAAAGCCAGAGGGAAAGTGAATCCATTTGAAGACATGTTGGATGCCTAAGCCTTAAAGTCCTTTTCCTCCAATGCTTCTCTTTTGTGAGTCAAATAGTTTTTCTTCTCCAAGAAACCTTTGAAACACTCCCTTTACTCTTCTCCTATTTGACTTCAATGTCTTTTCTCTGTGTTCCAAGCAATCTAGCAGTATTTCTTTCAAAGTACTTATACTAGAAATCCAATTTTGGAGGTCAATTTTGTCTTTCCGTCAACTGTGAACATTTTTAGGGCAAGGTACTGTGATTTTTTATCTCTGAATCCTCAGCAACAAGCTAAGTGTCACACTTAGTAGGTCCATAATAATGACAGCTGAACACGAGACATAATTCTTTCCCATTAAATAGTTTAAAGGCAGTTAGTGTAAGGAGAATCAGAGACGGACAAAGGGATCTCCAAAGTCCCTTAAACTGTGAGTGTTTAAACATTTATTCTGTTACTTTGAGCAGTAAGGCCAACCCTATTAGAGAGCATTATAAATGAAAAATATGCAAATGTTTAAAAATAGCCCAGTTTTAACAAGGATTATAACAAAATCGAATAGGAGCTTAACTTTGAATTTGTTGGCTTTTATGTTTCAAGTTAAATCCATGATGCCATTTGAAACTCTCTTTTGGAATGCAAATCAACACCAGTACTGCTGAGCCTAGTGAAAATTAATGAAAATAATAACAGAAAAGGCCTGAATTCTGTTTTAACATAGTAAGTAGATTTGAGGTGGTCTTTATTATGATGATGATTAACTGATCGCATATGAATACAACTTTGCTTATCATTTCACTTGAACTTAAATATAAAGATGGTTGTATAATCTCTAACAAGAAGAATAAACGGAATGCAGTTTAACTAGCCAACCAAAATATCACTTTTCACATTTTACCTAGGAGATTGTAAGAATGAATAACCTCAAATATTTTATTCCATGGGAAAATATGCATTGTGTTCCGAATAAAATTTTAAAGATTTCAAAAATAATTTCAATATTTAAATAAGGAAAATCCATCATTAATAATGTACAGAAGCCCAATTATTTTTTATGTAACTATTTTTCATAGAATTGATTTTTTTTCTTACATGTTGCCGTCCAGGATTTCACAGTAATTATAAATGATTTTAAAAATACACATTATTTAATGTGTTCTTTTATTCCAAATGCACTCTTTTATAAACATTTTAATTCAGTGCAATTTAACTCAGACAATGTGGCTATACTTCAAAACACTCAATTTTGTTACACAGTCTTATTTTAGAGAAAAATTAAATTTATATAAACTCAGGTTGTAAGATGTTATAGAATGCTTGATGAAAAAATCTTATAAGACAGGGAGACTGACGAGAGAGAGAAAGAATCTGGAACTACATAATTATAAACATAGAGCATACATCTTTCCTAGTTTCTGATTTGCGTGATCTCTCACTAAATATTTTGACATTAAAAATTTTAGGTATCAATATTTCAATGGTTTTCTATTATTCCATGCAATAAATAAATAATGCCTGATTGAAGATTATATTATTGCTGGAAATTTATTAGAGTGTGCCTATTAGTACCATATGTTAACATTTATATAACTGATAACAAGTGAGTGACAGAAAACTCATTAAATAGTCTAAAACGATGAGGGCAAAGGCAGTACAGTTACAGTGGTTAATTCTGTAATTCAGCAGTGCCATGGCAAACCTTCTGTGCCTTATCTGTTTTAACCTTCAGATTAGAAAAGTAACCACAGGGCACCTGGGTGGCTCAGTGGGTTAAAGCCTCTGCCTTTGGCTCAAGTCATGATCTCAGGGTCCTGAGATGGAGCCCCTCATCAGGCTCTCTGCTCAACAGGGAGCCTGCTTCCTCCCCCTCTCTCTGCCTGCCTCTCTGCCTACTTGCAAACCCTGTCTGTCAAATAAATAAATAAAGTCTTAAAAAAAAAAGTAACCATATTTGCTAGAGACATTATATGCTAATATCTGCGTCTACCAGTTTGAAATATTTCAAAAAAAGGAATGCTTTTATTTTGTCTTCCTTCAGAGGTTTTAACAAATAACTTCCCAGAGCTCCAGAAAACTTCCTTGTACATTGCATTAATGATGGCCATGCCCAGTGCTGCTATTTCAAGTGAATGACTCTTAGATAACTGATTTACAATAAGACTCTTCACCTGGAGTAGGACAGAGATGTAGAATTTACAAAAGGACTATTAGGAGAAAGGCAAACAAAATCAGAATTCTGCTATGCATTTCTTGTCATCCTAGATTTAGAAGATGCTCTATGTATTTTATAGACAAATTTTATCATAGATTGTAAGGCTGTCATAAATATTAAATATGACAAGTTCAGACATTTATTTACACAAGCCAATAGAAATTGAAATATTAATATTTTATCATACAAAATGGAAGAATTTTGTAGGAAACTAATATTTGTGAATTCTATGTTCCACCTGGTTGGTTGTAGGGTTCATACAAATAACAACAAATAACTAATTTATCACATAACAGAATACATTGGATATTAATAACCATAATTAATTTATTTGTGTTTCTGAAGGCCTTTATTAAAAATACTTTTATATCAAAAATAGATTTATAATGAGAAAATGATTCTTGTCCAGGTGGGTGAAAGAAGGGGTGTTAGTATGTCTCAGATTTATAAAACAAGCATGTGTGTATATATCTTTTTTATCATTGTGTATATGTTTTAAAGTATTAATTTATGACAAATTTTCTCAGCAGATCCTGAATTCATGAAGTCTTATTGTAACTTTTCTAAGTAATGACAAAAATCAGTAATAACAAACATTGTTTTAAGAATTATGCATGATATAAATTATATTTACATTATTTGGAAAGCAGTGCAGCAGAGCTCAATATTCACTAGTTGAGTGAGGTAAGAATAATGTTTGTATTAGTTTCTCAAATAATCCACTAACATTCTTCTACTTTACCTGAGAGAACACTCCATAAAACTGAAAGATTTGCTACAGATTTTGTTATTTCAACTTTTGAACTCACAATCAAGTTGAAATATTTACTACTTAAAAATTCAGTTATGTAAATTATATGGAAAAGAGTCATTAATTGGTGCACAATGATGTGTTTGTTTTTAAAAGACACTCTAGGCAAATGACTTGGATTTATATTGCTTATAGAATAAAGCATGAAGTAGAAAAGTAAAGAGTAATTGTCTTGATCTCTCTATAAACCACAAAGGAGGTTGACAGAAAGCATACATAAATAATTCCTTTTATCTCCTCAATATGATGTTTGCTTCTTACCCTTCCACAAGCTGATGGTAATAAGGAAAAACAGAGAGAGAGAGATGCAGTGTGTGGTGATTCGTCTGGTTTTGTCCTTGGAACTAAAAATCTGGTGCTGTTAATCTGAGTGTAGGTTGCAACAACTTACCTGGATATTTCTCTAGTCAGTGCAGGCATAATCTAAAAATTCCATTGTATTTTAAACTACTTCTTCATTAGGTTCAGCCAAGTACATAGGTATTATAATACTCTAGATTTTAAATGGGTAATAAAGACTGCAATAAACAATTTTAATGCAAGATTGACCTGAGAAATAGGAAGCCTGAAGACCCTATAACCATTCTGAAAAATGAATTCATAATTAGAAACTTTCACACAAAGGAAACTTCAGGCCCAGATGCCTACACTGGTAAATTCTATAAAATATCTGAGAAAGAAATGTTGCAAATCTTACACAAACATTTTTAGAAAATAGAGAAGGAGGGAAATAAATGATTTCTCTTATGGAAACTGATGAGAAATTTTTCACCGGTAAAAATGAATATCCTTTAAAATCCTTCCAGACATACAATTAAAATGGAAGATCGTTTCACAAAAGCTCTCTGTGTCAATCAAACACCAATGACTATTAAAACTATTAAGCTTCTATGGAAGATGAAGAAAAAAGAGATCTAGGTGCTACAAATATAAGAGGTAAATAAAATGGACAGTGGAATGTAAGTGCAAAAGCAGAACATAGAGAGGCAAACATATATGCACCAGGTGGACATTCCTCCACTATCTGCGTCAGATCTATGTACCCATGCATCATCTAACCTCCACAAAAAACTGTTCATCAGTTTCTGATAAATTTATATACACACTTACCATGCAGCTGAGAATTTCATCCTTGGAATTTATCCACAAGAGATGAAAACCTACGTGCATGTAAGAATATGTGCAAAGACTTCACAGGAGCTTTATTCGTGATAGCCAAAAACCTTGGAAAACTTACATCAGAATGTAAGTGGACAAAAAGTGGTGATCGAGCCACACAGTGGGATACTACTCAGCAATAAAAAATAATGCACTATTGATACAAATAATGACATGGACAATAACACTGAGATGCAGAACCCAGATGTAAATACATTTTCCATAATTCTGTTCATATGACATTTAGAAAATGTTTTTTAAATCTAGGGTAATAGAAAGCAGATCATGCTTGCCTGAGACAGATGGTGCTGGATCCAATGATTTGCCAAAGGGACCAAGATAACTCTTCGGGACAACAAACAGTTCTACATCTTGGTTTTGGGTAGATACATGGATTTACATACTTACAAACTATACACTGAATATTATTTTGTTTTATAGTAGATAATGACAACTAGCTACCACCACTGAACTTTAAAAATAAATGTATTTTGACACTTAGAAAACAACAAGAAAATACACACAAAAATATTGTAGCAGAAATCAAAGGAAATCTTTACACCTGTATAGATAACAAATAAGACAAAAAAATATAAGAAAAATATGAATTGAAAATGATTAAAAAAGTAAAATGTTTTCTTTCTCACATTGAGGTCCTTAATCCATTTTGAATCTATTTTTGTGTGTGGTGTAAGGAAATGGTCCAATTTCATTTTTCTGCACGTGGCTGTCCAATTTCCCCAACACCATTTATTGAAGAGGCTGTCTTTTTTCCATTGGACATTCTTTCCTGCTTTGTCGAAGATTAGTTGACCATAGAGTTGAGGGTCTATTTCTGGGCTCTCTATTCTGTTCCATTGGTCTATGTGTCTGTTTTTGTGCCAGTACCATGCTGTCTTGATGATGACAGCTTTGTAATAAAGCTTGAAGTCCGGAATTGTGATGCCACCAACTTTGGCTTTGTTTTTCAATATCCCTTTGGCTATTCGAGGTCTTTTCTGGTTCCATATAAATTTTAAAATTATTTGTTCCATTTCTTTGAAGAAGATGGATGGTACTTTGATAGGAATTGCATTAAATGTGTAGATTGCTTTAGGTAGCATAGACATTTTCACAATATTTATTCTTCCAATCCAGGAGCATGGAACATTTTTCCATTTCTTTGTGTCTTCCTCAATTTCTTTCATGAGTACTTTATAGTTTTCTGAGTATAGATTCTTAGCCTCTTTGGTTAGGTTTGTTCCTAGGTATCTTATGGTTTGGGGTGCAATTGTAAATGGGATTGACTCCTTAATTTCTCTTTCTTCTGTCTTGTTGTTGGTGTAGAGAAATGCAACTGATTTCTGTGCATTGATCTTATATCCTGACACTTTACTGAATTCCTGTACAAGTTTTAGCAGTTTTGGAGTGGAGTCTTTTGGGTTTTCCACATAGAGTATCATATCATCTGCGAAGAGTGATAATTTGACTTCTTCTTTGCCGATTTGGATGCCTTTAATTTCCTTTTGTTTTCTGATTGCTGAGGCTAGGACTTCTAGTACTATGTTGAATAGCAGTGGTGATAATGGACATCCCTGCCGTGTTCCTGACCTTAGTGGAAAAGCTTTCAGTTTTTCTCCATTGAGAATGATATTTGCAGTGGGTTTTTCATAGATGGCTTTGATGATATTGAGGTATGTGCCCTCTATCCCTACACTTTGAAGGGTTTTGATCAGGAAGGGATGCTGTACTTTGTCAAATGCTTTTTCAGCATCTATTGAGAGTATCATATGGTTCTTGTTCTTTCTTTTATTGATGTGTCAAAATCCTTGAGGAGAACACAGGCAGCAACCTCTTCGACCTCAGCCGCAGCAACATCTTCCTAGGAACATCGCCAAAGGCAAGGGAAGCAAGGGCAAAAATGAACTTTTGGGATTTCATCAAAATCAAAAGCTTTTGCACAGCAAAGGAAACAGTTAACAAAACCAAAAGACAACTGACAGAATGGGAGAAGATATTTACAAACGACATATCAGATAAAGGACTAGTGTCCAAAATCTATAAAGAACTTAACAAACTCAACACCCAAAGAACAAATAATCCAATCAAGAAATGGGCAGAGGACATGAACAGACGTTTCTGCAAAGAAGACATCCAGATGGCCAACAGACACATGAAAAAGTGCTCCATATCACTCGGTATCAGGGAAATACAAATCAAAACCACAATGAGATATCACCTCATACCAGTCAGAATGGCTAAAATCAACAAGTCAGGAAATGACAGATGCTGGCGAGGATGCGGAGAAAGGGGAACCCTCCTACACTGTTGGTGGGAATGCAAGCTGGTGCAACCGCTCTGGAAAACAGCATGGAGGTTCCTCAAAATGTTGAAAATAGAACTGCCCTATGACCCAGCAATTGCACTACTGGGAATTTACCCTAAAGATACAAACATAGTGATCCAAAGGGGCACATGCACCCGAATGTTTATAGCAGCAATGTCCACAATAGCCAAACTATGGAAAGAACCTAGATGTCCATCAACAGATGAATGGATCAAGAAGATGTGGTATATATACACAATGGAATACTATGCAGCCATCAAAAGAAACGAAATCTTGCCATTTGCGACAACATGGATGGAACTAGAGCGTATCATGCTTAGCGAAATAAGTCAAGCGGAGAAAGACAACTATCATATGATCTCCCTGATATGAGGGAGTGGTGATGCAACATGGGGGCTTAAGTGGGTAGGAGAAGAATCCATGAAACAAGATGGGATAGGGAGGGAGACAAACCATAAGTGACTCTTAATCTCACGAAACAAACTGTGGGTTGCTGGGGGGAGGGGGGTTGGGAGAAGGGGGGTAGGGTTATGGACATTGGGGAGGGTATGTGCTTTTGGGTAAATTGGAAGGGGAGATGAACCATGAGAGACTATGGACTCTGAAAAACAATCTGAGGGGTTTGAAGTGGCGGGGGCGTGGGAGGTTGGGGTACCAGGTGGTGGGTATTATAGAGGGCACAGCTTGCATGGAGCACTGGGTGTGGTGAAAAAATAATGAATACTGTTTTTCTGAAAATAAATAAATTGGAAAAAAAAAAAAGTAAAATGTTTTCATATTATATCATCAAATTTATTTATAAATGTATTTGTGTCATTTAAATATAATATCACATACCACCCTTTGGAAGAAAACATTTGCCATACATCTTTCTTATATATGACTTGATCCAAAATATTTAACAAAAATTTATGTAAAGAAGATAGCCCACTACAAATGGACAAATGATTTAAGCAAGTATTTCATAAAATATGATATATGGCTATTATGTGCATAAAAAGTTTATTATCATTATTTATCAAGGAAATGGAAAGTAAAAGCACAACGAACTCCTAATAAACATCTGCTGGAATGGCTAACTTAAATGGAATAACAATGTCGAATTTCAGGCATAGGAATCAATTTGGACTCTCATTTTGCTGTTGGGAGTGTAAATGCTATAACTACTTTGTAGAACAGCTCGGCACTTTCTTATAAAGTTAAACACACACATCATATTACCAACTATTCCACTCAGAGTATTATTGGAAGATAAATGAAAGCATATATTCACAGTAAATACTTGTACAGGATAGCAGTGTTAATCGTAATAGTCAAAAACGTAAAAACCCAAGTCCATTAACAGGTAACTGGCTAAACATCCTTTCATACATTTGCCCATTTGAAGAACACTTAGTGGTTAAAAAAACAATCAAAATATGTAAACAAAAGAATAAATCTTTGAAATACTATACTGAGTAAAAAAGTAATGCATAAGAGAACAGATATAATGTGATTTTATTTATTTGAAGTCCTAAGACAGGTGACAGTATGTGGATAATGACAGAAAGCAGATCAGTGGTGCTGAATGCTGCTTTGACTACAAAATAATGCACTCAAGGGTACAGCTTTGTACTCTATTTTTATTAGTGTGGCTGTTACATACATGTATACATTGTCCAAGCTAATCTAATGAGATATTAAAATGTGTTTTTTTTCCTGCAAAATATGCCTTAATTTAAAAATTTTTAAAAATAATGAAAAAATAAACAAGTGGAGAAAAACAGGTTAAGTATTTTCACGGAAAAAGATGTTATTAAATATGTGCTAAAAGATGAAACATAAAAAATGGATTATTTATGAGAATTTATGTGGAGAATAGGAAACATGATTTTAAAAATTTTTTATTGATTGATTTTATACCTGAAATTACAATAAAATGTGGAAATAGTTTCCTAGAAAATAATTAGGAGAATCTATTTTTCTTCTGTTTTCTGTTGTGATATGCTGGAACCCGGATGAATTCACTCAGAAACAAGAACTGGCTATTGAAGATGTATTTTTAAGCAAATTCTCTTCAGTAAATAGCTCTGAAGGATCTTGTCTGAATTGCCATACATAATCCCTGGAAAACACAGCAAGTTGGCCTGCTGCTACCATAAAATATTTTGCAACATAAGAGGGGTATATAAGCAAAACAGACGATTATCAAACAAGTGAGTAGAGCTTTGATGATAATCTCCTCCAGGCCCATCAAATAACAACCATCTGAAATAACATGTGGACATTAAATCTTAATATATTATCTAAACAATTCACTGTAATCTAGCATAATGCTGACAAAATAATTTCATAATTATTATGAAGTTACAAAATATCAAAGTAACAAATACTTTTCAAAAAAGTTGGCTATTTTATGTTTAGTGAAATATACTATGAGACATTTTCCTTCCAAAACAGTTTGCACTTAACCTTTATCAGAACACAGAAACTCAACTTTTATAAGTTACAGGTGTAGGTTTCATTTAAAACTAACATTTATGACTCAAATAAATTGGGTCATATTATTTTAATGAAATTAGCATTAGACAAATTAGAACTTTCATACTGGTTATAAATATATTAAATATTTAAGTCCTTATTTCTCACTGAAATGGGTTTATTTCCATCAAAATCAATTATTTGTTGAAAGTACAAATTAAATGCATGAGGTATACCACTATGACATTTTTAAAATGTATATTTTACCTAATAAGTATAAAAATAAATTAATAATTTTATAATATTTCTTTTAAAATATCCAACATAGGGTGCACTTGATTTTAACATTAATTAACATTTATTTAGTAGTTTTTCTATGCCATGGATTGTGTAACAGTTTTCCCAGATGAAGTTTATGATAACCCTTAACATAATGGTATTCCATACTTCCCAAATGAGACACATGAGGTTCAGAGTTGAGGAACTCATCCAAGATCTGTAAGTTGGCCCATGACTTCAAAGCCTGTGGAATGATGCTCCGCAGTTGACCTACTGTCAGGTTTTGTGTGAGGCCCCAAATTCCTATTATCATTTATTCCTTCACTGTGTCTACACCCCAATGTGAAGAATTTAGATTTATGAATTCCAAATGTATGACACCCCACTGACTCTGCTTATGTCTTCTTTGTCTTTCTTTTGTCAGATAGCAAGTTTTTCTGCCTGTTTCCAAATCGGAAATTATGAAGTGTCTTACTCAGAGTAAAAACCAAAGATCTCCCTAGATAAGAACACACTGTTAGGGTGAGCAACTTAGCTAATATTTATGTCTTTAAATTTGAACAAAAATTAATGACCAATGGATCCAAAAATGTTTGATAAGTTTTAATAGTTTGAGAAAGTTTGATGGGCCTTCTTTTCAGAAGAAGGAAGAACAATCCTAATAACTCGGACCCCCTCTCAAATATATCACCATGACAGAGAACAGGCTCAAGCTTGGAGCCTAAAGCAGGGCTTGATCTCATGATCTTGAGATCACAACCTGTGCCAAAACCAAGAGTCAGAGGCTTAACATATTGTGTCAGCAAGGCACTGACAGACTGTGCTTTTTTTTTTTTTTTCTTTTTTTTTTAATCTATTTTGTTGTTAGTGTATAAAACTGCACCTGATTTCTGGATGCTGATTGAATGTCCTACAGCTCTATCGAATCTGTTGATTAGCTCCAAAAATATTTTTGGTTGAGTCTTTATGGTTTTCTATATAAAAGCAAAAGCGGAGTTAGGTGGAAGATGAGGAAAAAAGATCAAGGGAATTAAGAGGTACAAACTTCTAGTGACAAAATAATAAGTAAAGGAGATGAAAAGTACAGCATAAGGAATACAGTCAATAAAATTGTAATGGTGACAGATAATTACTACAGTTATGGTGAGCACTTCGTAATGTATAGCTTTGCTGAATTAATATGTTGTACATCTGAAACCAATACAACATTGTAGGTTAATTATACTTCAATCAAAACAAAATAATATCATCTGCAAATGGACAATTTTATTTTTTTCCTTTCTGATTTGATGTATTTTTTTTTTCTTATCTGATTGTTCTGATTAGGACTTCTTATACTATGATGAATGAATGTTGACAATAGACACTTTTTTCTTGTTCCTGATCTTAGAGGAAAAGCTTTCGGTATTTGACTATTAAGTATGATATTAGCTATGGTTTTATCATATATAACCTTTATTATATTGAGACATTTTTTTCCTATATAAAATTTGTTGAAGATCATTATCACAAAAAGATGTTAAAAAAACAAATTCAACAACATATTAGAAAGGATTATGTACGGGGGCCTGGGTGGTGCCGTCAGTTAAACGTCTGATTCTAGCTCAGGTTGTGATCTCAGGGTCTTGAGATCAAGCCCCATATCTGGTTACGTGCTCAACTCAGAGCCTGCTTAGGACTCTCACTTTCCTTCTTCTGCGCAACACCCCCCATACTTGCTCTCTCTCTCCCTCAAATAATTAAATGTATCTTAATAGAAAAAGGATCATATACTTTGATCAAGTGAGATTTATCCTTGGGATGCAAGGATGTTTCAACATACACAAACAAATAAAAGGTAAAAATCACATGATATCTTAATAAATCCATAAAAATTTGACAAAATACAATATCCTTTTATGACAAAAACACCCAAATTGGGTATACTACATTTTGTAATAAAGATATTGTTAGTCTTCTGACTTTGTTCTTTTAAAAGTCTTAGATCTTTTCCATTTCCATATGAGTTTTGAATAAGTTTTCCAACTTTCTGAAAATAGAATGATGGGATTTTGATTGAGATAATTTTGAATTATAGATTAGTTTAGGGAGAATTGATATCTTGATGATATCAAGCTTCTGACCGATACACCTGGTAGAGGTCTCCATTTATATATGAGATCTTCAGTTTTTATCAGAAGTATTATTTTCAAGGTGTAGATCTTTCACAACCTTTGTTAGATTTATCCCAAGTTATTTCATGTTTTTAAGTGGCATTTTATTTAGTATTATTTTATAAATCTCACTTTCTGATTATTAATTTTAATTATATAGTAATACATTTGATTTTTGTGTTAATCCTGCATCCCAAAATACTTTGCAAAATACTTCAGTTCTGCTAGTTCTTTAATCCCATCACATTTTCTGTATAGACTAACAGGTCTTCTACATATAAAAATATTTTTACTTCTTATTTTTCCACCTGTATGCCTTTTACTTCATTTCTTACCTGATTACCATGGATAGAACCTGCAACTCAGTGTTGAATAAGTGACATTGTTATGCTCTTCCAGATCTTAGGGAGAAGCATTCAGTCTTCCCAAATTGTCTGAAGTCAGCTATGGATTTTTCATAGATGTAATTTATCAGGTCAAAAAAAGAAAGAAAAGAAAGATAAAGAAAGTTTCCTTCTATTTCTATTTTGCTAAGCATTTTCATCAGGAAGGAATGTTGGAGTTCGTCAATGCGTTTTCTGTGTTTTTTGAAATGATCACACAGTTTTCCTTTTTTTAGTGTGCTAATATGGTGAACTGTCTTGATTAATTTTACATACACAGAATAATACCCACTTGGTCATGATATATTATTCTTTATATACAATATAATTTTATAAAGATATAGATAGATAGATAGATATAAAATCTTATTACCAATGTATTGATTATGTATTTTGCTAATGATGAATTATTACTTGTTTAATTTGTCTAAAAAGGTCTTCACATTCAGTGGTATAGAATTCTTGGTGAACATACTTTTTTGTTTTTTAACACTTTTAAAAATGTTTTTCTACTATCTTCCAGAATTATTTCTGATGAGAAATCTCCTAATAAGTATCTTTTTTTTTTCCTTTTGTACTACATTTAAGAATTTTTTTATTACTGGTATTGAGCAATTTGACTGTTATGTGACTAGGAGTAATTTTGATGTTGCTTGTGTGTTAGATTCATTGAACATTTTAATCTGAATTTATAGTTCTCATCAAATTTTAGGCCTTATTCTCATACATTGTGGGCCTTATTCTCCCTTGGCCATCCCTGAACTTTCAGCTCAATTCTCAACTCTGTGAGTTCCCCAGAACTCTATCTGAGCTTCCCCTCCCTGCCCAAGGCTTGGAGGTTCTCTCAAGGCAGTAAACTTGGGCAAAAGTAGGGATCACTTTACTTGCTTTCCATCTCTAAATGATCATGGCGATTAAATGCCTGATGTTCAGTGTCTTGAATAGCATGGTCTTAGCTATTTTGTCTATTTAGTAATTGTTTAAAATGGTGGGATGAATCTCGCCCCCATTAGCCCATTTTGTCCAGAGATGACAAGGCATAGCTTTAAGGGTGTACTCAGCTATACCTCAGATTATGTAAGCACAGACACATTAATTTATACAAACCCAAACTCTCTACTCTGTTGATTTAGTAAAAACCAAATACACAAACAAAAATTGAGCTTTTTAATGAAAGTAATGAGCTATAACAATAAAATTTCAGTATGTCATTGACTTGAAAGAATGAAGTTTTACTGCTCACTCATTCAAAAAAAAATACAGTTTAGGTGACCCCCAGTCTATCTTGTAGTTATGCAAAATACAATCTTGCTACTCAAAGTGGACTCTATGAGCCAGCAGCAATAGTATCTGAGAGCTGGTTAGAAACGTACAATCTCACACTCCACCACAAACATACTCTATCAGAATTTGCCTTTCAACCAGAACCCTGGATGTCTATATGAACATTAAGTTTAGAAAGCACTGTTTTTATTAGAAGTATGTAGCTTCCAAAGTTGCTGAATCAGGGTAAGTATCCCACAAAATACTTTTTTTTTTTTAAGTTTTTCTTTATTTATTTGAGAGAGAGAGTGAGAGAGCATGAGAGGGGAGAAGGTCAGAGGGAGAAGTAGACTCCCCAGGGAGCTGGGAACCCAATGTAGGACTCGATCCTGAGACTCTGGGATCATGACCTGAGCCGAAGGCAGTTGCCCAACCAACTGAGCCACTCAGGCGTCCCCCACAAAATACTTTTAATGACCTATTCTGGAAGTGTCTTCCAGCATTCCCACTCATCCAGCTGGCCATTAACCCAATCACAAGACTTCAATTTATATGCAAAGAAGGCTAGGGATTATAAAGGGACAAATGGATCTTTAGAAGTTTGACTAAATTATCACAGTTATCGACTTAGCTAATCATTTTAATATGAAAGGAGCCTAAAGTTTATGTTGTACTTAAATATGCAGATTTTTAAAAATATTGCAATTATTAAAGCTTAAATGTACATACATAATGGAATACTTGTCCAGCTCTTCCTTCTATAAAGTTGATCATGCATACCTCAATTAAGAGCTTCATTTATCCTCTAGAGAAAATACAGTTTTCCAGTCTTACTAATCATTTGCCAGGCCCAGACTATACTAAAAGGAGCAATATGGGAAACTGAGCTTACATCTCAACAGGGTAACAATGACAAACCAAAATAATTTGCAACTGATAACCAAAAGATTAAAAAAAAAAAAAGTTAAAAAAACATATAGGGGCTCATAAGTGGCTCAGTCAGTTAAGTATCCAACTTTTGTTTTCAGTTCAGGTCATGATTTCAAGGTCATTTGATCGAACCCTCTATCAGGTTCCTCACTCAGCAGGCAGTCTGCTTAAGACATTCTCTCCCTCCCTCTAACTCTGCCTCTCACCTCCCCCCCCCCGACACACTTTCTCTCTAAATAAATACATCTTTAAAAAAATAATAAAATATGTGAAGATTGGTATCATTTGGTATAAAGGGAAAAAAAACTCACAAACTGCTACACATATACTTATATACTACATATATTTTCATAAGGTCAAGGAAAAAAACCCTACCAATCACTATATATAATCCTTTGATTCTACACAAAAAGGATTCAGTATTCAAAAATAAATATGCAAAAATTAAAGAAGTAAAACTCATTAAGCATGGAATATCCTCCTTAAAAGACCATTGATACTTGCATACAGTTTTATAAAAACACTCAAAAATCATCTATATAAATGTTTAACCTAGCTTTGAAAAACATATAGATTCAACTAAAGAACATAGTTGACTATTGTTTAAGAAAAATCAATTTTTCTTAACTATTACTCACTTGGAGTGATAAATTACAGTATAACAAATATTATGAGTTTATAAAAAGTAAAATAAAATGTAAAAAGTGAGTATTCCATGTCTGTATTTTAATGGAATTCAAGAATAACTATTTTTTAGATTAAATACAGTTAGAGTCACCGAATTTAAGTCTAAATTCATATAAAAATTATATTGTGCACAGTGTGTTTTATTGACTACTCTCTCAGACAGTAGACAAAATAATATTAAGCATGGGTGAGTATATAAATTTTTACTTCGATTCTTACATAAGAAAAAATTAAACACCAATTAAAAAGTTATGAGTCTATAGGACTTTTATTTATTTATTTTACATTGCTTTTAAATCTGTCAAGGAGAGATAATGAGCTAGGGTGAAAGAAAGGAAAGAACATTTATTAGTTAGTATTCACTTTAATAAATTATTACAAACATTTATACCAGAAAATAAAAATGTAAATTAAATAATATTGATCAGTTGCTATTGTAAATCATTTATGTACCTGAGTTTGTGTTCAGATGCCGGTTTTAAGTATTTTTAAATCTGTTGAGTACATAACAGTCTTGTATAATACTATCTGAAGGACTTTATATTCATAATTATCTAGAGCTCCCTTTATTTAAAAATCCTTATTATTTGAGATTTAATTATTAACAAATCATTATATGATATTTATTTTAAAGAACAATAGGGTTAATAAAATTTCTCAGCTATTATATGTAGTAATTTCTTTGTATAAAAATTTTATTTTATTTAGTGAATTTACCAAAAGTTATTGAAATGATGTCTTTATTGCTTTCAATTACTTGTAGAAAGAGAATCTTACCAGTCGTGTTATTTCCACATGTAGCAGGTAAAAGAATATCTTTATAAAAGAATAAAAAAAAACTATAAAACCACCATATAACACTGGAAGTCTGCATGGTAATAAGCCAATTTTTGTGGAAATGAACTCATTAATGCTAAATTTTTGCTGACTTCCAACTGATCGGAGAACTGCTTTACAAAATTCAAAAGGCACTTCATGAATTGTAAAAGATATGAGAAGAAAGGAAATGAACCAACCACAGCCAGGCATATTTTACTCATTTGGCTTCCAACAAACTTCTATCTAATCTATATCTGTGATCTGGGGAAAAAAGTGAGTAAAATTGATGAGGGTGACGAAGGATTCCATCAGAATGGCACGAAAGCGTGTTGAGTGATGTAAAGCAGTTTAGAAGTGAAGTACAGCTGGGCTTTGATTGTTTATTAGATTTTATTTTGGCTTTCCTTGCACTTGCAAGTTTTCTACAGATTATTTATAAAGATGTCAATTCATCCTAAGTGAGCTTCAGACAGTGGAAAGGGCAAACTGAAAAACAAAATGAAATGTAAAGTAGATAAATATGCCATAGGCATTGGCCAAAGGGGAAAAATAAGTTATTCATGTTTGATTAGAGTACTTCTCCAAAATATTTAAAAATACTTGATAAAATTGGTGATAGTTTATTATAAACATCCATAGTTTTAAAAGCAAAAAAGAATTTTTAGTATTTATCAAAGGGACTGATTTTTAAGCTAACAATTATTTTTACTTAAATAACCCTGAAAATATACGGTCCACTCTAAAGCACCTGGAAAGTCCACACATATTTGGCATGGAACTCAAATACGAGGTTTTCAACATTGGAATAAAGCAACCAAAACTTGATTTTTCCTTTTCAGTTATCTTTAAAATGTCATATCACATTATTCATCTGCTACTATTCACAATATATTTTCTGAAAGAAGCAGGTTCAGACGAGCCTAACTATATGCCTTTGTTTGTGTCCAAAGTGTAACAAATTTAAAACTGAGGGGAGCCAACTAACTTCCAAACTGAAGGTATTCTGAATAAAGGGGCAAATATAAAATTTTGCTTATTGTTTGGATTCTACACACCTCAAAAACTATATGTTACAGTTAAAAATAAGATGGCAAAGATAAAGAGCAATTACTGAAGCAAATTTCAAGTAATAAATTACAGCTAGTTAAGAGAACTACTATACAACAGAAAAGCCGTTAAAATTAAATTCAGGAGTTATAAGAAGCTATTAAAAGTATCAGAGGAACCAAACATGGACCAGAATGTTTCTGGGGATTAAGTTGACAAGACAAAATTTGTTGCAGCGAGTACCTTTCTATTTTCTACAATATATAGACTAAAAGTGTAAAATACTTTATCTAACAAAATGCCAAACAGAATTGAAATAGAAATAAGAAAATTGACTCATGGAAACCTAAAAATTAAGCTAATAAAAAAGAAGATTCAATTAATTTTTCCTTTTTTTAGTATCAATCTATTTAAATGTCAGTTTTTCCTTTTTGATCCATCAGTATGTCACACATCAGAAAAGAGAAATTAAGGAGCGCCTGGGTGGCTCAGTAAGTTAGGGGGCCACCTTCAGCTCAGGTCATGATCTTGGGGTCCTGGGATCGAGCCCCTTTTTGGGCTTCCTGCTCAGTGGGGAGCCTGTTTCTCCCTCTCGCTCTCTCTCCTTCCCCTCTCCCTGCTTGTACTCTCTCTCTCACCCTCTCTCTCAAATAAATAAATAAAATCTTTATTTTTATTTTTTTAAATTATGTTCAGTTAACCACATATAGTACATCATTAGTTTTTGATGTGGTGTTCAACGATTCATTAGTTGCATGTATCACCCAGTGTTCATCACAACACATGCCCTCCTTAATACCCATCACCCAGTTATCCCAACCTCAACCCTCCTCCCTTCTGTAACCCTCAGTTTGGTTCCCAGAGTCCAGAGTCTCTCATGGTTTTTCTCCCTCTCTGATATCTTTCCATTCAGTTTCCCCTACCTTCCCTAGTGTTCCTCCAAACTGTTCCTTATATTATACATATGAATGAAACCCTATGAAAATTGTCTTTCCCTGCTTGACTTATTTCACTTAGCATAATCCCCTCCTGTTCAATCCATGTCAATGTAAGTGGTAGGTATTCATCTGCATAATATTCCATTGTATATTTGAGCCACATCTTCTTTATCCAGTCATCTGTTGAAGGACATCTTGGCTCCTTCCACAATTTGGCTATTGTGGACATTACTGCTATGGACATTGGGGTGCATGTGCCCCTTCTTTTCACTACATCTGTATCTTTAAAACAGAGAGAGAGAAATTAAATAATTCAATAAATATAGTTAGAATGCACATACCAATGAATAATTCAATCAGTTAGTCATTCAAGGAAGATAGAAGTAAATGAGCAGTTTATTATCTCTTGGTGCTATAGGATAAATATTAGAAACATCCTACTTTTCCTAAAGATATAGTATGTGCTATAAAAGAAATACTACTAATAATTAAAATGTAAATTATTGTAGGTCACAGATTTTAATGGATTTTAAGGGAAGTGACTGCTTGTAAACTGACCAAAAGTGATGATAATAACAATTGACCAATCAAATGAAATGATATAAGAAAATATATAATGTTTTCTGAAAATGATACAAATTATGTTTTTTTTAAAAATACTTTATTTATTTGTTTGACAGAGATCACAAGTAGGCAGACAGGCAGGCAGAGAGTGGAGGAAACAGGCTCCCCGCTGAGCAGAGAGCCCAATGTGGGGCTCAATCCCAGTACCCTGGGATCATGACCCGAGCTGAAGGCAGAGGCTTAACCCACTGAGCCAACCAGGTGCCCCCAAATTATGTTTTTAAATCATTATATGTGTGAGTATAATTATATGTGTGATGTATATGTGTATGTTATTTATATGAACATATATATGATTACTGGAAAGATTGGGATAAGATTTTGAAGAACTTGTACATTGCAATAGTTTAAATTTTATCCTTTTAGTACTGGGATTGACATGATCAAATATGATTTTAGGAAGTTCATTCCCTATTACATTTACATATTCTTCTCTCACTAAAGACATGTTGATATCTAGCATAAAATCTTACCAAAGATAAGCAAATTTGCCACACTGAGCACCTTGTAGTTGAATAAAATATACTGGAAAGAGGTCAAGCAGGACATGTGATTAAAAAATTCCCTTCTTTGCCATATTTCTTAATCTGCCACAAATCTGTCACATAGTAACCAAAGTTATTATCTTATATATATATATAATGTATATAATATATATTTATATATAATGTAAATATATATATATTATATGTATGCATGTGATAGATTTATATAATGTATATAATATATAGTTATATATAATGTAAATATATATAATATGTATGCATGTGATAGATAGATAGGTATCTATCTATAGATAGATAGATAGATAGATAGATATCACATGCATACATATTATGTATTTGTTTAATAACTCCTAAACTGGATCATTCATATAAAATTATATTGCCCTCTCAAATTCTTATTCCCCCATTGAATTGCTGATGGGATAAAGTTGGGGTCTTTTAGCCTTCTCTTAGAAGAGTTCTTTTCTCCTTCTGATCCAGGCATTCATTATAGCCTTTAAAATAAGTATTTAGATCTAGAATTCAGATACCAAAAAAAATGGTTTATCTCTGTAGTAAGTTGAACTGGTTTAGTTTCCTTCAAAGTGAAATGGATTTGACTAAATAATATCTTAGTGATACATTGGATGATTTTTTTCTCTTTTTTTAATTTAAAGATTTTTATTTGTTTATCTGTCAGATAGAGAACTAGAGAGCATAAGTATGGGAGTGGCAGACAGAAGGAAAGACAGGCTTCCCACTGAACAAGGAACACAATAGAGGACGGAGAGCCAAAGACAGATGCATAACCGACTGAGCCACCTAGGTGTGTGATACTTCGGATTCTTAACACTTGGAGTTCATGAACACTGTTTTAGTTTCATTACAACCATAAACCTATGAAGAGGTCCAAAAAAGTACTAAAATAATAAAAGATATAAGAAAAGTAAAAAGTAAAATAAATAAATAAAAACAAGCAATAAGAACATTAAAGCTGATGTTTTCAAGATTCATTCATATTATAGCATGTATTAGTACTTCATTCCTTTTTATGGCTGAATAGTCTTGCATTGTAAGTATACGCCACTTTTTTTTTCATCAATAGGCATTTTGGGTTGTTTAAACTTTTTTACTGCAATGAATGATGATGCTATAAATATTCTTGTATTTTTGTGTGTTTGTATATTTGTACATGTGCATGTTTTGAATTTTGAGTGTATACCTAGTGGTAGAATAAATGGGTAACATGGTAAGTCTTTGTGTAACATTGCGAGGTACAGCCAAACTATTTTCCAAAATAAATGCATTGTTTTTCAATTCCACGAGTAATACTTGAGAGTTCTAAATTGTTCATATCTTCTCTAATGATTATTTTCTATATTTTTGCTTATGACTACCTATTGGATATGAAGTGATATCTCAATATGGCTTTGATTTGCCTTCCCCTGGTGACTATGTTGAGCTTTTTTACATGTCTTATTGGACTTCTAACTTGCCTATTATTTTCCATGAAGAAATGTCTCTCAAATCCTTTACCCATTAAAAAAAAATTATGCCATTTATATTTTTTACTATTGAGTTGTAAGAGTTTTAATATATTCTGGGTACAAGTTCCTTGTCAGATATATAAGTAAGAATCTTCTCTCATAGTTTAGGTTTTCTTTTACTTCCTTAATATTTTATTTTATTTTTTAAAAAGATTTTGTTTATTGGTCAGAGGGAGAGAAAGTGAAAGCACAAGCTGGGAAGGGCAGAAAGAGGGAGAAGCTGGCTCCCTGCTGAGCAGGGAGCCAGATGCAGGGGTTGATGCCAGGATCGCAGGGATGGATCACCAAAGGCAGATGCTTAATTGATTGAGCCACCCAGGCATCACTCTAACTGGTATATATATATTTTTAATTTATTTATTTTCAGCATAACAGTATTCATTGTTTTTGTACCACAGTGCTCCATGCAATCTGTGCCCTCTCTAATACCCACCACCTGGTTCCCCCAACCTCCCACCCCCCACCTCTTTAAACTCCTCAGATTGTTTTTCAGAGTCCATAGTCTCTCATGGTTCACCTCCCCTTCCAATTTTCCCCAACTCCCTTCTCCTCTCTAACTCCCCTTGTCCTCCATGCTATTTTTAAGCTCCACAAATAACTGAAACCATATGATAATTGACTCTCTCTGCTTGACTTACTTCACTCAGCATAATCTCTTCCAGTCCCGTCCATGTGGCTACAAAAGTTGGGTATTCATCCTTTCTGATAGAGGCATAATACTCCATAGTGTATATGGACCACATCTTCGTTATCCATTCATCAGTTGAATGGCATCTTGGTTCCTTCCACAGTTTGGCGGCCATGGCCATTGCTGCTATAAACATTGGGGTACAGATGACCCTTCATTTCACTACATCTGTATCTTTGGGGTAAATATCCAGTAGTGCAATTGCAGGGTCATAGGAAAGCTCTATTTTTAATTTCTTGAGGAATCTCCACACTGTTCTCCAAAGTGGCTGCACCAAATTGCATTCCCACCAACAGTATAAGAGGGTTCCCCTTTCTCCACATCCCCTCCAACACATGTTCTTTCCTGTCTTGCTAATTTTGGCCATTCTAACTGGTGTAAGGCAATATCTCAATGTGGTTTTAATTTGTATCTCCCTGATGGCTAGTAATGATGAACATATTTTCATGTGTCTGAGAGCCATTTGTATGTCTTCATTAGAGAAGTGTCTGTTCATATCTTCTGCCCATTTTTAGATATGATTATCTGTTTTGTGTGTGTTGAGTTTGAGGAGTTCTTTATAGATCCTGGATATCAACCTTTTGTCTGTACTGTCATTTGCAAATATCTTCTCCCATTCCGTGGGTTGCCTCTTTCTTTTCTTGACTGTTTCCTTTGCTGTGCAGAAGCTTTTGATTTTGATGAAGTCCCAAAAGTTCATTTTCGCTTTTGTTTCCCTTGTCTTTGGAGACATATCTTGAAAGAAGTTGCTGTGGCTGATATCGAAAAGATTACTGCCTATGTACTCCTAGGATTCTGATGGATTCCTTTCTCACGTTGAGGTCTTTTATCCATTTTGAGTTTATCTTTGTGTGTGGTGTAAGAGAATGGTCAAGTTTCATTCTTCTACATATAGCTGTCCAGTGTTCCCAGCACCCTTTATTGAAGAAACTGTCTTTTTTCCACTGTATATTTTTTCCTGTTTTGTCGAAGATTATTTGACCAAAGAGTTGAGGGCCCATATATGGGCTCTCTACTCTGTTCCACTGAGATTGTTCCCTGCATATTCTCAGATCACAATGCTTTGAAACTGGAGCTCAATCACAAGGAAAAGTTCAGAAGGAACTCAAACACCTGGAAACTAAAGACCACCTTGCTTAAGAATGCTTGGATCAACCAGGAGATCAAAGAAGAACTGAAACAATTCATGTAAACCAATGAGAATGAAGACACTTTGGTCCAAAGCCTATGGGATACAGCAAAGGCGGTCCTAAGGGGGAAATACATAGCCATCCAAGCCTCCCTCAAAAATATTGAAAAATCCAGAATACACCAGCTGTCTCTACACCTTAAAGAACTAGAGAATCAACAACAAATCAAACCAACTCCACATATAAGGAGGGAAATAATCAGGATTAGAGCTGAGCTCAATGAGGTAGAAACCAGAGATACAGTAGAACGTATCAATGAAACTAGAAGCTGGTTTTTTGAAAGAATCAATAAGATCAATAAACTATTGGCCACACTAATCCAAAAGAAAAGAGAGAAAGCCCAAATTAATAAAATTATGAATGAAAAAGGAGATATCACAACTAACACTAAGGAAGTAGAAACAATCATCAAAAGTTATTATCAACAGTTATATGCCAATAAGCTAAGCAACCTAGATGAATTAGATGCATTCCTGGAAAACTATAAACTCCCAAAATTGAACCAGGAAGAAATTGACAACCTGAATAGACCAATATCTAGTAACGAGATTGAAGCAGTGATCAAAAACCTCCCAAAAAGGGACGCCTGGGTGGCTCAGTTGGTTAAGCAGCTGCTTTCGGCTCAGGTCATGATCCCAGGGTCCTGGGATCGAGTCCCGCATCAGGCTCCTTGCTCGGCAGGGAGCCTGCTTCTCCCTCTGCCTCCACCTGCCTCTCTGTCTGCCTGTGCTCGCTCACTCTCTCTCCCTCTGTCTCTGACAAATAAATAAATTAAAAAAAAAAAAAAACCTCCCAAAAAAACAAGAGCCCAGGGCCTGATGGATTCCCTGGGGAATTCCACCAAACTTTCAAAGAAGAAATAACACCTATTCTCCTGAAACTGTTTCAAAAAATTGAAGCAGAAGGAAAATTTCCAGACTCTTTCTATGAAGCCAACATTACCCTGATCCCCAAACCAGGCAAAGACCCTACCAAAAAGGAGAATTTCAGACCAATATCACTGATGAATATGGATGCTAAGATTCTCAACAAGATCTTAGCAAACAGGATCCAACAGCACATTAAAAAGTTTATCCACCATGACCAGGTGGGATTCATTCCTGGGCTACAAGGATGGTTCAACATTCGCAAATCAATCAATGTGATAGAACAAATTAATATGAGAAGAGAGAAGAACCACATGATCCTCTCAATTGATGCAGAAAAAGCATTTGACAAAATCCAACATCCATTCCCGATTAAAACCCTTCAAAGTATAGGGATAGAGGGAACATGCCTGAACTTCACAAAATCTATCTATGAAAGATCCACAGCAAATATCATCCTCAATGAGAAAAAGCTTGCAGCCTTCCCGTTGAGATCAGGAACTCAACAATGATGCCCACTCTCACCACTCTTGTTCAACATAGTATTAGAAATCCTAGCAACAGCAATCAGACAACAAAGAGAAATAAAAGGTATCCAAATTGGCAATGAAGAAGTCAAACTCTCTCTATTCGCAGATGACATAATTCTTTATATGGAAAACCCAGAAGACTCCACCCCCAAACTACTAGAACTCATACAGCAATTCAGTAACGTGGCAGGATACAAAGTCAATGTACAAAAATCAGTGGCTTTCTTATGCACTAACAATGAAAATACAGAAAGGGAAATTAGAGAATCGATTCCATTTACTATAGCACCAAGAACCATAAGATACCTAGGAAAAAACCTAACCAAAGAGGTAAAGGATCTGCACTCGAGGAACTACAGAACACTCATGAAAGAAATTGAAGAAGACACAAGAAGATGGAAGACCATTCCCTGCTCTTAGATCAGAAGAATAAACATTGTTAAAATGTCTATACTGCCTAGAGCAACCTATACATTAAATGCCATTCCGACCAAAATTCCACCGTTATTTTTCAAAGAGCTGGAGCAAATAATCCTAAAATTTGTATGGAATCAGAAGAGACCCCAAATCACTAAGGAAATGTTGAAAAACAAATATACAACTGGGGGCATCACATTACCTGATTTCAAGCTTTACTACAAAGTTGTGATCACCAAGACAGCATGGTACTGGCATAAAAACAGACACATAGACTAACGGGTATATTTTATTATTTTTTTTAACTGGTATATTTTTAAACAGAAATGTTTTCAATTTTGATAACTATCCTTGTATAACTATTTATTGCTTATGTTGTGGTGTCATATCAAAAAACCATTGCCTAAACCGAGATCAAGAAAATGTATGCCTGTTTTTTTCCAAGGGTTTTGTAAGTTTAGGTATTTGATCTATCTTCTGTTAATTTTTGCATATGGTGGGAGGTCATTATAACTTTACTCATCTGTATATAGACTTCTGCTTGTCCAGTATCATTTATTAAAGACTCTTCTTTACTTCATTGAATTTTCTTTTCATCATTGTTGAAAATCAGTTGGACATAGATGGAATGTTTATTGCTGGACTCTGAATTCTATTCCATTAATGTATGTATCGACCCTATGATGCTAACACAATGTTGTAATTACTATTGTTTTTTGGTAAGTTTTGAAATCAGGTAGTGTGACTTCTCTGACTTTGCTGTTTTTCAAGAGTTTTTGGCTATTCTGGGTCTCTCACATTTTCACATACACTTTTTTTTTTTACGATTTTGTTTATTTATTTGAGAAAGAGAGTACGAACTGGTGGTCAGGCAAAGGGAGAGAATCTGAAGCAATTAATTGATCATGGAGCCTAACAAGGAGCTCCATCCAAGGATACTGAGATCATGACTTGAGCTGAAATCAAGAGTCAGATGCTTAACTGACTGAGCTACCCAGGTACCCCTTCACATGCATTTTTTTAAATCATTCTATCAATTTCTGTAAAAAAGGCAGCCATTTATCATTGTGCCATTTTGTAAAAGGTGGTATTGAATACATATAGATCAATTTAATATCACAATGGTCTTGAGGGGTCTTTCTGTTCATTTAGGTCTTCTTAGTTACTTTCAATGATGTTTTGTAATTTTCAGTGCATAATTTATTATGAGAAGCAGATTTTTGAGTATTTTATTCTTTTAAGTACAAATCAGAATGCTTTCTCAATTTTACTTTCATATTATTCATGGTCGTGTTTAAAGTAAAACTGATTTTATGAATTAATCTTGCATCCTATAATTTTGCTGAACTCCTTTATTAGTTTCAACACTTTTTGTTGATTGTTTATGATTTTCTACACATAAAATGAAATCATATAGAAATAACTATAGTTTTATGTCTTTTTTTCCAATCTAGATCTTTGCTTTTTTTTTTTCTTTCTTGACTGATTGCCTTGACTAGAACTTCCAGTACCATATTAAAAATAAATGTTGGTAATTGGTTTCATTGTCTTTTTTTCTGATCAGAGGGATGCATTTCCCTTTATAGTTTATAGTTTGAGGAAGTTTCCTTCTATTTCTGGTATATTGAGTGTTTTATCATTGTGCCATTTATTTTGTCATATGTATTTGTGTTGACATGATGATTTTTTTCCTTTTGCTCAATTAATATTTTTTTTCTTCAATTTATTTATTTTCAGAAAAACATTATTCATTATTTTTCACCACACCCAGTGCTCCATGCAAGCCATGCCCTCTATAATACCCACCACCTGGTACCCCAACCTCCCACCCCCCCGCCACTTCAAAGCCCTCAGATTGTTTTTCCGAGTCCATAGTCTCTCCTCCCCTTCCAATTAATATTTTTTATGCACAGGCTGATTTTCAATTTAAACCAACATTGTGGGATGCCTCAGTGGCTCAGTCAGTTGACCCTCTGCCTCTGGCTAGGGTTGTGATCCCAGGATCCTGGGATTAAGTCCCACATTGGACTCCTTGCTAGGAAGGGAGTCTGCTTCTCCCTCTGCCAAACCCCTCTTTCCAGCTTGTGCTCACTCTCTCACTCTCTCTGACAAATAAATAAATAAAATTCTTTAAAAAAAAAAAAAAAGAAGTTGCATATCAGGCATAAATTCTACCTGATTATGAAGTATAATCCTTTTACTTATTCCAGAATTTAATTGCTACTGTTTTTTTTTTAATTGTTACTGTTTTGATAAATATATAATCTTGATCTGTAGTTTTCTTGCTATGTCTTTGTCTGCTTTTTGTTATCAGGGTAATTCTAGCCTCATTGAATGGGTTGGGAAGTGTTTCCCTCAAAATTTTTATTTTTCTGGAGGAATGTATAAATTATTAATACTAATTTCCTTTTAACATTTAGTAGAATTTACCAAGGAAACCACCTGGGTTTTGTCTTTTCTACAGTTTTTGTACTAGTAATTCAATGATTTTGCCTGTTATGGGTATATTCAGATTTTATATTTCTCCCTGAATTATTTTTTAAAAGTATTACCTATTTGAGAAAGAGAGAGAGAGAGAGATTGAGAAATCAACTGGGAGGAGGGGGAGAGGGAGAAGGAGACTCCCTGTAGAACAGAGAGCCCAACATGGGACTCATCCCAGGACACTGGGATCATGACCTGAGCAGAGCAGACACTTAGCCAACTAAGCCTCTCCCTGAATTATTTTTCATAGTTTGTGTCTTCTAGAAAATATACAGTACATTTGAGCTATTTATTTCGTTGACAAAATATTTATTTATCAATTTCTATAGTGTGGGTGGTAATAAATCTACTTATTTCTTGGTTTTATTAATATCAGCCTTCTCTTCATTCTCCTTTCTTTGTTTTAGTGTTGTTTTTGTTTGGTTTATTTTTTTTGCTTGTTTGTTTGTTTTTGTTTCTGTTTTTCTTATTTCAATTTTTTTTTAAGATTTATTTATTTACTTTAGAGAGAGAGAGCATACAAACAGAAGGAGAGGGAAAGAAGGAGAGAAAGAATCTCAAGCAGACTCCCCCTGACCATGGAGCTCAATCTGAGGCTCAACATGAGACTTGATCTCAAGAACCTGAGATTATGACCTGAGCCAAAATCAAGAATTGGTGCTTAACCAACAGAGCCACCCAAGCGCCCCTCTTATTTCAGTTTCTTATTTTGGAAAGTTATTAATTTGATGTCTTTCTTCTTTTTTAATATAAGCATTTATTGTTATTGATTTCCCTCTAAGCATTTTTCAACTACTTTCCAGAACTTTGCATATGTTGTGGTTTTGTTTTCATTTATGTCAAAGTGTTTCTAATTTCCTCTGTGATTTTTGTTATGATTCATTATTTAATAGTGTCTTATTTAATTTCACATATTCTTAAATCCCAGATTTCCTTTTTTTAATTTTTAATTTCATTCTATATGGTATGAGAACATGTATTGTGTGATTTTAATTTTTTAAAATGAGGGTTTTTGTGTGACCTAATATATGGTATTTTCTTTGCAATATTCCATGTGCACTTTAGAATAATGTGTATTAAGCTGATGATTGGACTATTCCTGGTAAGCTTCAAAATTATGGATTTTTAAAGATCCATTTGAGAGCTGAGGATGCAAACAAAGATGCCTAAATAAAATAAACTTTAGAAAGACATACACGCTTTATAGGAGGGGAAAATTCCTACTGCTTATTTGATTTCTCAACATAAAGTAGAATCCAGTAAAGAGAAAACAACCCAAATTTTAATTTGTAGTGGTGCATATGGGTTGGAATGATGGATATGAAGCTCAAGAAACAGCTTGTGATTGCTTGCTCTTTTTCATTAAAGCTTTACCAACTGCTTGGGCTTAGTGCACCTGAAGATTGAGTCACTGCCAGAGGGCTGAGTAGGTTCCCTAAAGGAAAATATGGTTTTCACCAAGTGCAAGGTAGCAATCTGCTGAAGGGAGGGATAGAGAAGGATGGCCAAGAGAGGTTTTAAAACAGTGCACATTCTCTCAAAACCACACACACACACACAACATAGTGACCTGACACTTGATGGAGCGTTCCCTATTTGACGAGTGGGTGCAAAATTTCTGAATCAGTCCCTACAGTCCTTACTCTATTCTAAGGCAAGTAGAAGACAGCATAATAAGTAGGATTTATGTTTTAAATGTTATTTGTGATACAAAAGGAATTTTGACTTCAAATGTTGGCCTCTCAAATACAAGTTATTCTATTTTATTTATTGTCACCAACATAGGGACCCTTTCACATTTTAATTTAATCAATACTCTTTTTGTGTTGGTTCACTGATTCTCAATTTGAAAGAACAAAGGCTTGTCATTAGGGACAGAAAGGAAGTCTGAAACTTAAAAGAAAATACACCCTAGAATTATTTTGGTAAATAACTTACATATTTAATATGCTCTTTAAATAGCATATCTTATGGATATTTCACCACAGAATTGAATATATACAGTAACTGGTGGTTGGAAATGTATTGTTTTATTATATTGTGAAGTATTTTTGCTCTTAAGCAGATTAATATATTTTTGAAAATTTTATTTTCTTAAAATAAAATATTAATCATTGTATTCATATAAGTTCATCTCGGTGTTAAGATAGTATTATTGACTCTAATATTAAAGGCAGATTGAAATATTTACAATGTTCAATTTTTGTATTTGCAAACTATATTTTTCTCCTCAGGCAAAAATTAAATTTGCATTAAACATTATCTTTTCCCTAATTTTATTGAGTACATACAATATTTGGCTTGAGAATATAGTGAAGCCTATCTTACCAGGGAATATTATTAGTATGTAGATAAAATGATGACTATCTACAATTTATTGTCCTTCTCCCAAGAGAAGAAAAAAAAAAAAAAAAACAAGAAAATTAAAGGCTTTGAAGAGTAGTTTCATCAATTCTAGATCTTGTGATTTTTGAGCATAATGAGAATTTCTCCAAATTCATATGTTTATATTCTTAGGGGAAAATATATATTTGCTTATGGGTCCCACCAAAAGCATAGTAAGAGTCTGCTCCTAACTACTGCCTACTCTGATCTTCTCAGAAAGGGGCATTTCCCTGGCCTCATTTTGTTTGAAGATAAACCTAATCTTGATTGTCTCCATGGTGAGACTTTGTGAATTGCTGGTTTAGTGGTTGAAACTTTTGCTTTAAGAACTCTATTTGGCTGATTCATCAAGTCCCAATCCAATGCAGGTGGTCTGAGCCAGAATTTTTGCAAATTTCTCCATTTCAAATAACAAAATTAACATTCTTTCCCTGGATTGAAGAGTTTTTGTTTGCTCTATGGAAGAGATCCTTGGATAAGCAAGAGGGACCTCTAGATGTGTTCAGACTAAATCCAATGATTGTACTTCTTTTAAAACTAAGAACCTGTTTAAATGACAAATTTTGTCTACTAATTTTTTCCCCATAAGTTAGAAATTGCATGTCTTGGCTCATCTGTTGTGTTGTAATTTTACATCCTGTTGGGTGTTAAAATTTTTACATCTCCATTTTCATAGATCTCTTACTACATCAACATTTTCAGGAAAAAATAAATGCTAGAAGAACTGGGTAGTTGGATCTAACTCTGAAAACTTTAAGAAAACGAATTGATCTTTTCAGTTTATGAGCCTGGAGCTTTCTCACTAGACTTGTTTTAATTTCCTGGTAAGCTGGAACTGATTGGTTTAACATGGTGAATCTCAGCTTATTAAAATCATTTCAGCTCCTTTTTAAAAATACTCAATTCACTGCATCCTACCTCAGGGTGATTAAATCAGAATCTCTGGGAGCAGAGACCAGACATTCTAATATGATTCCAATGTCAGGCCCAGCTTGATGACTACAAACCAAAGCACAAAAACACTCGGAAGTAGCATCTCTTGTTGATAACTGTTTAGTTCTTGTTTTGGTCATATACTTCAGAGCAAAAGTGATCATGTTAGGGGACCTAAATCCTAATAGTAGTGAAAATACTGGATACCTTTCCTGCGTTAATCGGTTCAGACACACATGTATCAAATTGCATTTTAAAATAAAGAATGGTTCTGAGTGAAAACCTATGGTACAAATGTAAAACATTTTAAATTGCATTTCTAGTCAGGAGACCAGTTTTGTATATTACCTCATAGTTATTCTATACATACTACAAGCTGTGGAGGATTACTGCAAATCAGGTAAAAAGTGGTTATGGGTTGGTTACACTTTTATAAACTTGTGGAGATTTCTGTTAGGAAGAATATAAGATTGGAGCCTTTACTGACTTTTCCTCAGGCTTTCCTTTTGTGGTAAGAAAGTCACAATAAGCTAAAGAGCTAGAGTTTAATAGAAAGCTCTGGATACCGTTCCATAAAAAAGACTTTAATATTCATGGAAGAATCAGAGTTGATGGAAACTGTTCTTTGATGGATCAGATAGCAGTCTCCACTGGGCCATCCTACATCCTCTCTCACTCTGTAAATCAAAATCATCTGAAGGGCTCTATATCAAAATTCCTTGAGTCAAGGTCACAGTGTATAATATTACCTTTGTTGTTACTTTTTACTATATTCCCATATTTAACTGGCTTATGTTAAGTGATACAATGAAACTATTTATCTAGTGCAATTAAATAGGTATTCTCTGAAACAGTGGCAAATAATATGTGGACTGCATTATTCTGATCCTTTAAGAAACGATTTTCCTGAATTATAACTGGAAGTTAGCTTTAGTTGTGGTATAATTTTTTTTTTCTCTCTAATGTAGCTAACGTGGCCTTATTATCATTTTGAATTATTTATCTGACAATGCCATCTTCTTTGCATTAACTTTGAGACTGGTGTGGGATTATTTGTAACTTTACATTAGTAACAGACTTGGTAAAATAGTTTTACCAAATCATTCTCTTTGTGCTCATCTGGCTTTGTCTTTGTCACTGATGTTTTTTTCCCTTCATGCCATTTACGTTCCAAATCATTTTTTCAATACCGCCTTTTGTATTATGTGTATTTAAGTCGCTTTATATTCTATATGAAATAAGGTGAGACATCTCACCTTAAATCAACTAAAAGCTGATAAATATAAATATAAATTAAAGATCGTGAAAAGAACCATATTCCATTTCTATGTCAAAATAATAAATACTTGACAAAAGAGATTGAAGCCCATCCCTTTTATCTTCCCTCCTTAGGAACTAGTCTGTCGATAAGCATTGCTGAGGATTTTGCTTAGGTCCAAGTCCTATGCGGGATATTTATATTTTCAGATGCACTATAATATCAGTTTGTCTCCAGTTGCAAAGATATCCATGTACGTTGTATTCGTACATTTCAATAATTAATTGGATATGCAATTGAATTTGATCTATGAAAAATTTAAAAGCCTCCATCCTTGGGAAAGTTATCTATTTTCAGCGTTGTATTTAGAAAGGTGACAGCGATCTGAAAGTCAGTGAATCAAATCAAATGGCTAAGGACACTGAAAATAATGGAAAGAGCAACAGAAGGAAAAATGATTTTCCCTCGGCACAACAATTTAAATAAATTGAATACACTATCAGAGAGGCAGTGTGCTATTTTCAGGAGTTAGAAATTGTCAGAACAGCCCTTTCTAGATTTGCTTCAAGCTGCTGGCAGTCTCATTCCATTCACCCATTAGGCTGAGGATGAAAAGCAAGCCAGGTGGCTTATGTATGCATTCAAAAACAAAATTGTTTTATCCAAATGTGAGAATGGACAAGAAGCGAAAATAGTTCTGTGATCTGCAAATGAGAACGGGACTTCTTTCAAAAAAGATTTCTCACGTTGAAAAAATCTTGAAATATAGAAGAAATTTCTGCTGGCAAACAACAAAACTTGCTCATTTTGGCAGGAAAGGGACCTACTTTCCTGCATTGCCTTTTCAAGCTTTAAAGGCTGAGGCATAGAGTATTAAAAAAGAAAGCATAAAGAAGTAACATTTGAAATACTTGCTAACTAATTAACTTTTAACTTGCTTCCATGTGTGTCAATTGGAGTCAAAATTATAACTACGTTAAAATAAAGATATATATCCTGCTACCAATGACCAAAACCATGAAAAGAAGATGAAATGTGAAAGTATTGAGCATGAATATGCACATTACTAATGAGGTTTAAATATGCATTTTATTTATTTATTTATTTAGAGGATGATTTTAATCTGGAAGTCATTTTTTCTTTTCCTTCACAATTTTACCAAATAAGAAAATGGAAACGACCTGGATTTGAGAACACATCCTGAGAACACATTTATTTGGAAGTCCGTGTTTGTCACAACATTAACAAAATTGTATGTCTTACTTTCTTCGCATTTATAAAATTCTTGGTTCAAGAGGGCAAAGTGAGAATGAGGGAGGAAACTAGTTCTGATTCCTAACTCATCAAACTCATAAAACGAGCAGCTCTTACAGCACACAATTTGCAGCTCCCCCACTGCCTCCTCCATTACGCAGGCACAGTTATGCTCTCCAGACAGAAATGATCATGGCTTGCCCTGCAGGAAGTGTGAGGGCATAATATCATATGGGCATTTGTCAAGGAAAAAAATATGCAAAACAAGAAAAAAACTCGAGGGGAGACCAGAGGATTTACACAAGGGAAATAATTTGTTCTGCTCCCAGTTTTAGCTTTGCAAGTATGATAACGCATGGACATTTAGCAGTACAGCTTCTACTTTAAGCATCATTTTTTGAAAGAAAGGACAAATAACAGAGGACTTATTTTAAATATTAAAATATTTCTTTCCCAGTTGTGGAGACAAGTTAAGTAAGTGAACAAGTCTTTAAAAGAAGGGAAATGAAACACTAGGATTAGAGGCGTGGGAACTTTTGGTTGTTAGAAAGTTCAATAATAAGCCATAGGTAAGAACAGGATTCAGGACTGCATTGTGCAAGTTATACTGAAATTTTTCGTGTTACTTTGCCTTTCATCTGTCTGCCTATCTGTCTTCTACCAAAATAACACAACACAAATTCCTGACATTGAACCATTGAACATTTCTAACTCTGAGTCCATTATACCATATTGAATGATATATCCATCTTAATTGAAACCAAGTCACGGGTTGGGGGGGTGGTCTGTATGTTTCTCTTCTTTTTCAATGTCATTAAGAGGACTTGAACTTTTTGGTAAGGTTGTAAACTGCCGAGTTTAGCATGCAGTATCCCTGGGTTTGCCATTTAGGTTTCCTCTGGGACACAGCCAGAAATCAGACTTCTGTTATCACAGCTGAAGAGAATCACAGTTTTTAGTCTTTTCCCAAATATCCAGCATTTCTCTTTTAACAGTAAACCCTCTGCTACTCTTTAACCACTCTGGAGAGGTTTATATCATCCCTTCACTGAACTGAACATCATGAAACAAAACATTCACTTAACGTGAACTTCAAAATCTCAGAGACAAAGAATTATAAACTCCAGCTATTTGTTTGAATAAGGAAGAGAAAACCTTGAAGAGGCCAACAATAACAGTATTTTATTATATGAACCTGCCACAAACACATTATACTTTGAAAATAAGCTTTCATCTCAGAGATAAAAATCACCAAATTTCATGTTCTAAATCTCACAGAATTGTTCAAAGTAAACTTGAAGGTACATATCATTCTGTACAGTTTACTTTATTACAATCTGTATTTTAGAGATTTCATGAGGAAAAGGAAGTTAAAGTCATTAAACAATGTGAGCAATAGAATAGGGGCTAGTGTGAGGTCTCTGGTTCATATCCATTTTTAGTTCATACTTTACCTGCTTTAAAGAGAAACACAGTCATGTACCCATGTGCACATGAAGTTATGATACATAACTGTTCTTTATTATATTACAAAGGCCTCTCTCTACACTATTCCCTGGTTAACACTGCATGTAGTAGTAAATGAAAACCTGTTTAAAGTATTTTCTATGCTGATTGCAGAGAATAAAACACTCCTAACTAGTTATTAGCAATACATGTGTATGTTGTACTCTTTTTAAATAAGGAGGAAAGTTCAAGGTCCAAGAGAATGTGGGTGCCTTTTAAACTTAATTGCCATTTTTTATTGTATCTCAAAAATAAATCACGACTAGTTATGCATGAGAAATATAATATAAAAAAATACTCATACAAAACAAAAATATATGTTTTGTATGTATACTCCTATATAATGGTCAGTGTATAAACTTAAAATATCCTTAATTTCCAGTGTTATACAATGAATATCCAGATATGATTAAAATAAATTAATCAAATCATCATCATTTTCCAGATAGTTTTGATTATCTCTTGGATTTTTATCCTCTGTGTGTGTGTGGGGGGCGGTATTTGGGAGGATTTTTTGGTGGTTTTAAATTAATTAAACAAGGAGGCCATTAGGGGCACCTGGGTAGCCCAGTTGGTTAAATGTCTGACTCTTGATCTTTCAGCTCAGGTTTTGATTTGAGGGTCGTGGTTTCAATCCCCTTTTGGGCTCCACACTGGGCATAGAGTCTACTTAGATAAAAAACAAAGAGGCCATTAGACTGCTTTTAATGTTGCAGTGACCTATGTTAGCAAACCAAAATATAAGCTTCTAAATGCCTTAGGTTATGGAATTGAAACCCAATGACAAGGAATTACCAACCCCCAACTAGACTTTAAGACACAGCCAATCAATAATCTCCTTGCTTTGTCTCTGCCTTTTCTCTATAAAATCCTTTCTAAAGCCCCTGTCCTTAGACCCCTTCTAACGACTTCTGTTGTGGTGCTGATTGATTCCAACTGATGTTTGCTCAAATAAACTCTTAAATTTTTTTAATATGCCTGTTTGCTTTTTAGCAGTTCTCAGAAAAAAATTCTATGAGTGAGTATGTTTTATAAAAAATAATTTTTACTCTCTGAGGAATGCAGCCCACTGTACTTTATGTTGGTTTTGAAAACCATGATTTTTCATGCACTGGCAAATTTTAAATGTATTAGTGTGAAATATCAAGAAAATGAAAATCATATTTCATTGAGTGTTCCATTCAAAAGCATTCCATTGATAATATATTAATTAAAAATAATTATTTATGGAAACTGTCCCAGAATATCCTGATTATAATTTAGATCAATTGTTTAGTTTGATGGGAAGGTGAAAAATGCAGCTGTCTGACTGTTTTCTTGCAGATCTATAAGGAGATAAATCCTCTGTAACATATTTATTTCTGGCAGCACTTCTATTGTCAGTGACTAAAAAAAATAGCTACAACTGAAGACATAAATAGAAGTAATGATCTGATGAGTGTAGTGATTTAAAAAAAAATCAACAGTTAATGATGTCAGTTTATACTTATGCCATCAGGGGAAGAAAGCCATGAGTTTATTGGAATTAATTCTGCCCAATTATTATGAATAGTCCTTTATGATAGGATAGAGATGGCCTGTTATTTATCATGGTTCTTTGTGTGTGTGTGTGTGTGTGTGTGTGTTTGTGCTCAGAATGTTCATTTTGAAGTGATTTTTAATTTTTTTGTGTGTGTGCGCACTAAAAATGTTCATTGTGAAGTGATTTTTTAATTTTCTGAAGTTATTTAGTTTGCTGCTCTTAGATTTAGTCTATGAATTGCCAGATCAGTCTCTAACACTTCTAGCAGATAAGGGATTTACTACTTTGAATGTTTGGCCATATCAACCACAGAGCTAATAAAAGAATGTTTTGTATGCTCAAGGGTTTTATTTCATTAATGCTTCTTTCCGAAGTCTATGGTACTGCAGGGTCTAGATAAAAAGAAGCATCAAAATATTCAAGTAAAAGTATAAACCACTCATAAGAAGTAAAGGAAATGGAGACCTTATTTTCTTTTTCCCCAAAGATCAACCAAAACCAATCCTATTCCACAAGCAACCATTATAGAAATCCTTAACAATCTTATTAAACACATTTTAAGGACATTAAAAACATAGTTATCTAGGTACTATCTGCCTTGAGAAAAGTAGAGAAGTATTTCCTGCAATTCTATCAGAGCATTCTTTCTACCAATCATATTCACATTTGAATATGATAATTAAAACCTCTTAACCTAGTTCACTAAGGACAATTGGACACTAGTTTCAAAGGACAGCTATTGAGATGTAACTGATCCTTTCACTTATCACTCCATCCTCACATTCAACTGGTCACCAAGGCCTTCAAATATTTCCTTTAAACTGGTTTGTTTTCACCAACTTCATGGATGGAGTCAGTCAAGAGGCACTACCAGACTACATTAATGGACTAATTGACCTCATTGTCCTTAGTTGTCCCCCATTTCAGTACATTCTCTATGCCATTAACTTTCTAAAGTAGAAATCATATCATGCAGTTCTTCCTCTTGAAAATGGTCATGTCAGCTTGAAAAGGGTCAGCTGTTCTCATCTAGAAGAAACTTCTAAGTATCTCAGCAATGTCTAGACTCTATGCCTCTACAGTTCTGTTCATCTTCATGGGCCTATTTATCTCTCTGTTTATGTCTATGATACATAGAGATTGCTTTTCCTTCATGTCCGCATAATATTGCATGTCTTTCCAATTGTTAATTTCTATGTTTGAAATAGTCTTTGTTCTTATTCTATTTATTCTTTAAGGTTCCATTCAAATGTCACCTACAGGATGAAGCACTTCCAAAAATAAAGAATTAAATTCAGTTATCATATACATCATTTCCTATGACATAGTAAGAAACTAAAAGAGACTTGTATAATTTAGAAGTAAATGTCACCTTATTTTATAATCCTTTCTTCTATAAGTCATCTTTCCTTTAAAGTAGTGATTTTTGTGAGATGTAAGAATTCCTGCCCTCTCCAAAAAAGTTTCTTCCAGCTGGACTAAGAATCAAATTGACATGAGACAGATTGATAGAAGAAAATCACATTCAATAGGCATATATACAGAAAATCCACATAGACATGGAAATTCTAAAGATAGTGGGGCAAAATGAGATATATATGTCATTCTGAACTAAAGAAAGGAAAGTACTTCACAGGATGATAAGAAGAGAAGATGTTTGTCCTATGATAAAGATGGGTCACTCAGATAAAATTTATCTCTGTTAATAATCCTTATTCTGGGAAAGAACTCAATTTAGATTCTTCTATGTGGTTAGGGGATGGAAAAGTTTCTCTTGAACCTGCAGTGTCTCAGGTGCCTTTGGCTCAAAATAATACTAATGCCAAAGTGGCACAGTCTGGGGACGGGGTGTCCTGAGCTCCTTTTCTTCTTTACTTTGCATCAAGGTTTTAAGATATTACTGAGTATCACAAGGAATATTCCTATCCTTTCAAACTTAGTTTCAGGCCTGGGATTAATATAGTACATTTTCTGAGCTTTTTTTTTTCTTTTTTCTTTTTTTTTTTTAGAACCAGCTAGACATTTATGTAACTGTGTTGATGGATGTGTACAGAGGGTTTCATTAAACATCCAATCAGGTGTCTGGGTGACTCAGTGGTTTGGGCCTCTGCCTTTGGCTCAGGTCATGATCTTAGAGTCATGGGATGGAGGGCTCCCCCCATACTCCCACCCCCATCAAGAACATTGGGGACTCTCTGCTCAGCAGGGAGCCTGCTATTCCCCCTCTCCCCGCCTCTCTGCCTACTTGTGATCTCTCTCTCTTTCAAATAAATAAAATATTTAAAAAGTCCAACCAATATAGATTGAATGTGAATATATTTAAAGAATATAATCGCACACACACATTTGTCAGAGGAAACTTTTTCTGGTTTTTGTTTTTGTTTATGTTTTTGTTTTTTTAAAGAAAAATTCCCCAGTCTTTAGATGACTATTTGATATCATTTTTCTCCTGAAAATTTTCATCAGCTCTTTTCCCAGCATCCTTCTTAGCTGAATACTTACTCCCAAACTCAGCAAGAAAATAGAAGCAATCATAAGGGAACTGTCCAGGCACCAGTCTCCATACTGGTCTACCCTTACTGCTAATCAAATTCTCAGTCTTCTCTTTCTTCTTCTCATGGATAAACTCTTGAGATTCTAAGTCAACCCTTTCTGTATACATTACATTGCATTTCGAGCTTACTTAAGCATATCTCCTCAGCAATTATCGTCTTTTGTACCAGTGTCTCCTTCCAAACAGATCACTCCTTTCAGCATGCAAACCTGTCCTAATACCACCCGTTTGGGAGGAATAAAAAAACTAAAAGTTATTTATTTTTCTTTTCTTCTGCAGCTACTCCCCTTCTAGCCCCATTATCACCCCTTTATGATATGACTTTTCAAATGAATCTTCGACATTCTTTGTGTTGATTTCCTCTTTTTCCATTCTGTTTGAGCATCCCACTAGCCCACCAAAACAGAGATCAAGGTCACAGAAAGCTGCCACATTCCTAAATAAAATCTCTAGCCTTTTTTCCTTCTATTTTAGCAATTGGTTAACTCTTATCTGACAGACTCTTTCTCAGTGTCCTAGTCTGCTTTTTCTGTTTCACTCTTTAACTTTATAATATTTATATACCTCTGAGTTCAGTATTGGTCAAAGCCATTTGATGATTTGTCTCACCCTGTTATGAGGTTTGATATCTATATTGATGGCTCCCAAATGTGTAATTCCAATCAAGAGTTTTCTTCCTGAACTCTAGACTCATATGCTAAAATCCACATTGGTATCTCTACTTGGAGGTCTAATAGAGAGATCAGACTTATCAGGTCGAAATTTGAAGTCGTCACTGATACCTTCCTAACCCCAAAACTGCTTCTGCTGTGCCGTTCTTAACTTTGTAAGTAGCAACTTCAATTTTATAAGCACTGAAGCAAAAATTTATAATCGTCTTGTCTTCTCTTCCCTTTTATTTCACATTATCATATTCCATAGCGTCTATTTTTAAAATTTATTCAGAATCTAACTATTCCTCCTCAATATCCACTACTATGAAATTCCACAGCTCTATAGAGTGTTTTTAATTAGGAGTGTCAGCAGTTACAGAACTCCTTTTGTTTCCACCTCTACCCTCCCCACTGTTAGAGTCTCCTCTGAAATTAATCATCATGATACATTTTAAACAGTGGTTATATACTATTGGTGATTTTGTCCCACTATTGGGGGCTCTAGTCAATGTCTGGAGATGGCTTTAGTGTCAAAACTTGAGGAAAACTACTCACATCTAGTAGACAGAGTCCAGAGATATTGCTAAACATCCTATAATGCGTAAGAAAAAAACCTATAGCTAAGAACTGTCCAAAATCACATTTAAAAACTCTACTTTAAAATGTAAGGGGGGGAGGGGGGTTGGGAGAAGAGGGGTAGGGTTATGGACATTGGGGAGGGTATGTGCTTTTGGATAAATTGGAAGGGGTGGTGAACCATGAGAGACTATGGACTCTGAAAAACAATCTGAGGGGTTTGAAGTGGCAGAGGAGTGGGAGGTTGGGGTACCAGGTGGTGGGTATTATAGAGGGCATGGCTTGCATGGAGCACTGGGTGTGGTGAAAAAATAATAAATACTGTTTTTCTGAAAATAAATAAATTGGAAAAAAATAAAAAAAATAAAATGTAAGGCAGAGATGCCTGAGTAGCTCAGTCGGTGAAGCATCTGCCTTTGGCTGAGGGCGTGATCCCAGGGTTCTGAGATGAAGTCCATGCGGGGGCGGGGGGGGGGTAATCCTTGCACAGCAGGAAGCCTGCTTCATCCTTTGCCTGCCCCTCCACCTGCTTGTGCTCTCTCTCTCTGAAAAATAAATAAATAAAATCTTTTAAAAAAATAAAATGCTAAGGTATACACTTTTCAAGACCTTCCAAAGGATTTCACTTCAGTCTGAGTAAAAGTCCTTAAAGTTAATTGCATACAGTGTCCCACAATATCTGGTCCCTTGCTATTTCTCTCATTTCATCCCCTCTTATGATGTGTCATTCTCTCCCAGCAATGATGACTTCCTTGGAGTATGTCCAATAAATTCCTATATTGAGGTCTAAGTGTTTACTTGTCTTGGAATATGGTTTGAACAGATGTTTCTATGACTTGTCCAATCTCTTCTTTTAGGTGTCTGCTCAATACTGCCCTAACCGAGAGGTCTTCTCTGACTATCATTCATAAAATATCACCACTCCATACCAGACATACACATATATAGCTAGCTTTTCCTATTGCCTTTTTCTGCTTAATTTTTCTGAATAATTCCTGATTTAATATATTTAATTTTTTTCCCCTTTACAGTATAAGTTTGATGAGGTTAGAGACACTTGTTTCCTAATTTGTTTACTTCTTGAGTACATAGAAGAATGCCTGGAACAGAAATAGGTGATCAATAAATATTTGTTGTGTGAAGGAATGCATAACACGATTGAAAATTCATGGTTACTTATCTATTGAAATTGCATTAAAATTTGCTTAACTTGAGTCAAGGGAATAAAACGTATCAATTTTCAACAAGAGTTTTGATTCCTTTCACATTTTATTTTGATTACATGAAAGTAGAATATCTTATAAGCTCCTTCTCAGTCCAAGGAAACATGAATCACATCAATAAGACAGAGATCAAAGTGAATGAAGACACAAAGAAGGATTAAATGTTCTTTTATTTTCCTTCTTACTTTCAATTGATAAGTAATTATGGGGGTAATTCTCAGTTCTTTGATTTGTTTTAAACCAATTCAAAAATGAACAAAGTACCCTAAACCTTAAAAGGCAACTTCTGTTGATCAGCAAAGTGCAGTTCATAAATTCCCTGTGCACATCCATGCACTGTAAATGGCTAATTCCAATTCCAGACTTATCTAAAAGAGTAAATTCAGAGTTGTTATTGTTGTCCTTGCTCACTCAAGCTAGCTTATCCCCCAATTTATATACCTTATTTCTTGACTTATGCTTTAGAGATTATGGAGAGAGCAGTTCAGTGATTACATTTTAGTTTGAAATTGCAGCTTATCTTGATATTTTAAGGATGTGAGTTAAACAGGACATAGCTTAAACAATAAATGTACACATGCGAAATAAGTCACATAACCTGTTGTTCTATCGGGCACTCAATTGTATTCTTAAGAATTCAAGTTATTTCTGGTTTTTCACTTTGCTATCCTGTGGGACTTGATTTTTATGTTAGACTGATGTCTTAAAAGTTCAATAGAATCCTAGGTAAAGAAAGGATACATGTTTATGATATCTTTTAGGGAAAAGAAATCTTTCTCAGAACTCTCATTCACATACTACACCTGATTTTGTATCAGGTCAAGATTTGTGTAATATACCTGTGGCAGTATCAGTCACTAATGGGGGGAATAGTTTAAAAGATTCATGATTTTCCCTGAAACAGATGATATAACCACCTTTTCTGAGTGGTGGCTTATTAGAACAAATGTGTGGTTCTATTAGCAGGAAAGAATGGAAGAATGGATAATTGAGAGACAATATAATGGTTATGCTACAAGAAATTTGTCTTTTCTGGGACCCAATATTATCTCTTTATTCCTGTTCTGACCTTTCTTACCACTGGGGCCCTCTGCCTTCATGGTGGTTTTGGCTTTTGTTCTTTTGTCTTACTTTTTAACCAGAGCTTCCCGTAGTAACAATCCAGGTCTTTCCTTGGCTAAAGTACATTGTACTCCCAAATTTTACCATAATAGTTTTCTTTGTCCATTCTCAACATATATGAATTCCTCAAAAAAATGTTGGGACATAATTTAGAAAGTAAAGCAATTCAGATAAGCCATAACATTGTGAAAATAATTGTAGGATCCTATTAACTTATATATATATTTACCCTCTAAAATTCCTTTAAGTTATAAAGTTACAATGAAGTTTAAATCCACTGCCCCGGATTCATGAATATGGCTATCTCGGTTTAACGTTGTTTAGCATACTGTCTCTTCTGATAGATCCGAGTCAGGCACCTAAATCTGACCCTAGGTTTTTTCACCTAGGGCAAATTGCTGAAATAAGCTCAGTTTTCTCAACAAGAAACAAAATGCAAACCTCCAAGCATTTTGTTACTGCATTCAAAATGCTTAGCATTACATTTGATACCTATATATTGTTTGATAATGATGGTTCCCTAAATAATTGGTTTTGCTCTTACTGTGATTAGTGTCATCATTACTATTGTTATTTTAAAGTCCTTAATATCTAGAATAATATCCAGGCATTTCTAGACCTCAGCCCATGTGTTTCAAATATGTAAATGATTTATTTATTATTTTTTTTTAATGAAGGGAAAAGAAGTGTTGTGGTCTGTCACTTGTTCTATAATTTAGATGAAAGAAAGAAGAAGAAAAAAACTGAATTCAACTCATCCTGAAAACCTCTCAACCATTACCACAAATAAAACATACTATTTTGTTTTATTCAATGTCCTGGTATAAGATGTTGAATCTCTGGAAATCATACATTTCAGATATAAAAACCCATGAAGTACTAGATTGCAGGAGAAAAAGAAAAATGGAAACACAGGTCTCCAATGGCTTAAACTGGACCTCTATATTACACTAATTACAGAAATTAACTGAAAAAGGGTCAAATACTTAAATGTAAGAGACCTGAAACTATAAAACTTCCAGAAGAAAACATAAGAAAAAGATTTTTTTTTTTTTTTTTTTTTTTTTTTTTTTTTAGTAGGCTCCATGCCCAACACAGAGACCAACATGGGTCTTGAACTCACAATCCTGAGATCAAGACCTGGGATGAGATCAAGAGTGAATCGCTTAAACGACAGAGCCACCATGCACCCCAGAAAAAAGATTCTTGATAATGGTCTTGGCAATGATTTCTAGGATAAGACATCAAAAGCACATGCAACAAAAGCTAAAATTAAATGGGATTACATCAAAATAAAAAGCTTTTGTACAGCTAAGGAAACAATCACTAAATTGAAAGCTGACCCACAGAATGGAAGACAATATTTGCAAGCTAAATTTCTGGTAAGAGGTTAATATCCAAAATATATCAAGAACTAATTTAACTCAATAGCAAAAAAAAAAAAAAAAATCCAATTTAAATATGAGCAAAGGACCCAAATAGGCATTTTTTCTGAAGACATTCAAATGACCAATAGATATGTGAAAAGGTGACCAACATCATTAATTGATAGGAAATCACAAATCAAAACCACAATGAGATATTAACCTAACAGTTGTTAGAATGGTCTCATCACATGACACCAACCAGGTGGAAAGATCAAAATTAAAAGTACTGTTTCTACTAAATGTATGCATTTTCACACCATCATAAAGTAAACAAATTGTAAGTTCAAATCAGGGGCGTCTGGGTGGCTCAGTCACTTAAGCATCTGTCTTCCGCTCAGGTATGATCCCAGGGTCCTGAGATCAAGCTGCCTATTGGGCTCTCTGCTCAGCGGGCAGTCTGTTTCTTCCTCTCCCTCTGTCCCTTTGCTCCCTTGTGTGCTTGTTCTGTCTCTCTCTCAAATAAATAAATAAAATCTTTTTAAAAATTAAGTCAAATCATCTTATTCAAGGACAGTCTGAAAATTCTCATTATATAATATATTGGTATTATTTTCTACTTCATATGAACTTTTTTTTAAAAAAAAGATTTTATTCATTTATTTGACAGAGATCACAAGTAGGCAGAGAGGCAGGCAGAGAGAGAGGAGGAAGCAGGCTCCCTGCTGAGCAGAGAGTCTGATGCGGGGCTGGATCCCAGGATCTTGAGATCATGACCAGAGCTGAAGGCAGAGGCTTAACCCACTGAGCCACCCAGGCGCCCTCCATATGAACTTTTTTTTTCCTCCTAAGGGACTATTTATCTACCTTACTACTGAATCCCTTCATTAGGCAGGATTAGTTCTTCCCTTGGCTGGGTTCTTATAGCACATTCTAACTTTACATTGCCTCCATAGCAAACTTTATCTCCTAGGTGACAGATATGTTTATACTACCATCATTTGTAATCTGTTCTTGAGGTCAGTGACTATCCAGGTGACTATCCAGGTGAATATCCAGTGACTATTATATTTTTAATCCTCAGAATCTAACACTGTGCCATGGACAGAACAGATACTTAAAAATAATATTAAATTGAGTTACGTAAGGAAAGTGTTGTTTAAAATTGCTTATTCTAGAATTTTGTCTTTGATCAATTATGGCCACAAATTGGGTCATGGTGACGTGTAAGTAAAGTCATATTAATAAAAATATAATTGATAAACTTAGCACTCTGTTTCACTACTCTTATCTGAAATTAAAATATCACAAAAATACCAATTCATATGGAAAAGTAATTTTCCCTGTTGGTATAACTCCTATGTACTGTATTTTTCTTACTAAAAACAGATGGGGTAAAAATTTTTGCTGTCTAGATTTTTTAACAAGTGATGTTTTATCAACACAAAACATAAAACATATGATGCACAACTATATTCAAAGATCATATGAGGCAAATACAAGGACACAATTTTGTTCATTCTATGATATTGCTATATCACTGGAGGTAAAATCACAAGTTATTCTTAAAAGAAATCAACACAAATAATATTTACTGATGTTACCTTAAAGCAAATACCGTAACACAAGACAGATAATAGCGGACTAAGAAACAGTTTCAAACCTTAGAGTTGACTGTGTTGAAGACATTGAGATAAAGTCTGAAAAATCAAGAGTTACAAGAGATTTATACACAGCAATGTAAAAGACTAAATGGAAAAAAAAATGAGATAGCTTCACAAATATCATGTCCAGAGTCCATATTTATTTATACATTTTAAGTACCTATTATACTGGGCGCAATTGTATATTTTACACATTTGAGCCACACAGTTTTCAGGTTTTTAAAAAATATATTTATTTATTTATTTTTTAAAGATTTTGTTTATTTATTTGACAGACAGAGATCACAAGTAGGCAGAGAGGCAGGCAGAGAGAGAGGAGGAAGCAGGCTCCCCACTGAGCAGAGAGCACGATGCGGGACTCAAACCCAGGACCCTGAGATCATGACCTGAGCCAAAGGCAGAGGCTTAACCCACTGAGCCACCCAGGCACCCCTAAAAAAATATTTATTTATTTGAGAGAAAGAGAGTGTGAACAAGTTGAAGGGTGGGCAGAGGAAGAAGGAGAAGCAGACTTCTTAGCATAATATATCTTTTGTGATTATTTGCCACATTTCTCTACTATGATTGAATTTTTATAGCCCTGAGATTATCATTTTATAATCATGTTCACCTGGGATGTTACTGGCAACTCTTATTTTCTCTTATTCCCATTTCATAGATGAAAAAACTTAATTCTCAAGAGTTTAAGCAGTTGGCCTAGAATCACTTAGCTTGAAAATAACTGAAGTAGGGCAGAATCCTACTTTCCCTATAAATAATCTTACAGGTTCTACCTACACTCACATTTTAGAGAGTTTGGGATCACAAAGAAGCATAAAATATCAGGAATGGAATTCCTTGTAAGAGTGGTCATCTAATTCACTTACTCCCAGTGTTTAAGACTTTTTTCCTATAATATTTGGGTAGTCAACTAGTCTCTCAACTTAATCAATTTAAATAATCGTGTCCTCAAGTTTTTGCATGCACAAATATATCAATATAATCTCATCATTAAAATGTTTATTTCAAAACAAATTCTTTATCTATGTAAATATTGTGTTATGATCCTTAGGATCAAAGATAATACATGTAAAATCTGCTAACTATTCTCTTACATCTCAACTTTCTTCTTAATATATTGAGTACAATTTAAATAACTAAAATTTAAAAAAAAAAGATTCTTTAACATTTTTGGTTGTGACTCCCTGAGACTAAATATATAGCAAGAGGGAATCCAGGCACTTTGTGTGTTTCAGAGGTCCTTCTGGGTGATCAGATGTTGATTCCCGTGGCTGGGTTAAATTTCTAGGAATGAACCGAGGTGACTTACAGTTATTTGAGGCTTGTTTGATGGCTCCATAGAGGTTGCACTAAGACAACAAAACCAGTATAGTATTCTCTTTTAAAAATAATTCTCCCGGAACTCTGGGACTCATTCATTGCCTTGTGAACCAGGATGAGGTTTCTAGGAAGAGCAAATTCCTCGGCCTTTCTTTCTCATATTTCTGTCTTTCTCCATATTCCATAAGAAAAGGACATTAATCTGATCCCTGGAACATTGGTCTACAGTGGAAGACTGGAGTCCTAGTGACATTTTATTACAATTTGAATTCTCATAAAGCTTCACTCTATTATAGACATGATATGACTAGCACAAAGTGAAGCGATCTTGCTTATATGTATTAACGCAGGTTAGAGAAATTAAACCATTTAGTTGCCTCATAATGATAATCCATAACATATTTACAACCAGCTAAAATTGCTGATTTGGATTATTGTTTTAATCTGTTAAGGTTGTCTACATTTTCCTTTGTTTTATATTTAAATAATAAAAGTGAGGATATTTATAATATGCTTCCTTTAAATGCAATTCCAATTTATTCAACTTACCATTAAGCTATTTTAGGGTTCTGAGTATTCCAAGAGTATATTCCTCACATATGTTATTAAGTGAACTCAAATTCATTCAACAAAATGTACTTAGTAAAATATTTTACAGAAGAAAATATTGAATAGCCAAGAACAAAGTTCTGTCATCTGGTTTCCACTCACAGATCAAAAACATTAGATCACTTGTTAAAACTTAATGCTTGAATGAGAGTCTCCAGTACATAAATTTGCTTTGGTATGACTCAGTGAGCAGGACGACAGAACACATGATGTGTACCGACCACAAAAATTTTTGGCAGAATTCACTTAATTGTGCCTGAATGACAAAAAGCCTTGGCTTTTTTGCATGCTGCTCACAATTCCCAGAGTCCCCCCTCCCCCAACACACATGTCATGTGGGCTTCCTCCATATGGATGTTTACTCCCTTGTCATGTGAGCTTCCTCCATATTGGATGTCTACTCCAGCAAGGAGAACCTTTCATTACTGTCTGCTAACGTGGCTTCTGATGTATAACATACTGAAATCATAGGAATGACACTCCATTTTCTTTGCCATGCAGCGTAACCAAGTCAAGGGCTTGATTGGAAGTTAGCGACAAGGCTTGACTACATCCAAGAGGAATGAAAAATTACATAAAGAGATAAGGAGTAGGAGGTAGAATATTAAGATCTCCTTAGAGTCTATGAGAGGACCATTTTCCTAAGATAATTGGCTAGAGTTGCTATTTTTTTTAAACCCTCTCTAGGTGACGAAAAGAACTGTAGACAGATTATGAATCAAAGAATCCCAAAAAGGTGTGCTGTCCTTTGCTATGGCAAGCCTATATAATTTCTTGTGTTTTCATAGCCAGAAGAAGAAAATCAAGAAGGACATCTTTCCAAACATGTCCATAACTATAGCACCTGCGTCTAAACATGCAAAGATCACTTTGCAGACAATGCAGAAAATAGCTCTGCCTTCAAAAATATAAATGTTTCATTATTAGGTCTGTCAAAAATCTATTAAAATATAAGTTACTGTCAGGTCATAAGAATGTTAATAAATTTTTACATGCTGCTTTGCCCCCGGTACTAAAAAAAAAAAAAAAAAAAGTCTTACTGAGCAATAATTTGAGCTATTTCAAGGTTATCTACAAATCTCAAAAAAAGATAAATAGTGAAAATATCTTCAAAGTACATGTAAAGAATATCTAAGTCACTTTTTAAATTTAAGAGGAAATTTTCTTGAACTCGATTTTGTGATTTGCCATAAAGTTGGAGGCATGACTGTAAAAATAACAATAGAAATGTTGGTGACTATGCTTAAAAAATACAAATTGTTATTGAAAGAAAAATAAAACTGGTAATAATCAATTAGTTATTCTCAGTACACTTAATATTTCATATTTTTCCCTTGAGCTTTTATTCCATGTAAAGCCATACTAATTATGCTAGTTATCCAGAGTTGAATTAATTTATTGATTGTAAATTCACTTGTCAACATAATTAGTATAATACACCTCTACATTTACTGCTCAGTTAGACATGTAAACAGTTTTCCTTAGAAATTTAGCTTTATTAGCTTTTGAAGTTCTAAATATAGAAAAAGCGTTAGCAGAAAATGCACTTAGAAAAATCAAACAAAAATCTATGTAATTACTCTCAATTGAAAACAAGAACGCTTACCTCTTTACGGATACAAATGTGAAGACATAAATTGTTAAACTACTAATGAGCAATCACAGAACAGGGGAGAAGAAAATGAGACATTTTTCCTTACTATTTTCTTCTAACAGAATAATATTCAAATGACCACTTTATAAATTGGAAGAGCATTTGGGCGTGTGCTTAACATTGAATGAGTACAATAAATAGGTGGCTTACAGATGCTTTCTTCTCAATACTAAGCAAATAGCAACATTTTCAGACAGAAATCACCATTGAGAAAACATTTCTCCAACTTAAAATATGGCCATTTGTAAATTACCTTCACAGTGTTATTCACATGATAGAAATGGGCTCTCTCAATGGATCAGATCATGTGTGAAAAATGTTTCTGTTCTGTTGGTATCTTGTTATTTGCATAAGTGTAGCCAACTTAGGATATTACAGAAAATCTCTGCATACGATCTAGTGAAGTTTAGGGTATGGGTCTTTCCTCACAGTTGGTGAAGGTAACAAATAAATATAAAGGTACCATGTTGGACCACATTTTCTATAGGTTTTATGGTGTTGTGTTCAATTGTCAAATTTATTATTCTTTCATAAGCTTTTTTTTAAATTTATTTATTTTCAGAAAAAACAGTATTCATTATTTTTTCACCACACCCAGTGCTCCATGCAAGCCGTGCCCTCTATAATACCCACCACCTGGTACCCCAACCTCCCACCCCCCTGCCACTTCAAACCCCTCAGACTGTTTTTCAGAGTCCATAAGCTTTAAAAATCATGTCAATATATAACTTTTAAGAAAGTATTAAGAAGACATTATTTTGAGAATATGTGCATTATGTAAACTCTCATTTCCACTTTCTCCTTCCTGTCAATGCCTGTCCTCCCTGGACCTCCCAACACATAACTCATATCTCTGTTCTGGTTAACTGGAGTCTTCTAGAATTATCCTCCTCACTTGTCAATATATTTCTAGGAGATGACAAGGACTATCAAAAGATAGAGATAATACCCCCTGGATAGATTGAATAATACACTGCTGAGATTAAAATATCTGGAGTGATAAAAGACTTGAATTTCCAAGATCTGTAGTGAATTTATTATCAAAAAATAGTAAAGTCTTAAGAATTTGTTTTAACCTACAAAGGGAAATTTCATTTAATATATAAGCCAATTGGGGGAATGCTTGAATAGACAGAGTAATAATTAAAGTGGAGATAAATGAGTGGTTCAGTCATCATAATAATATTTTTAAATGATACATCATTAAATTTTTAAATAATGTGCAAGTCCTTATTTCTTATATTTATGGAATGAATATATTATATCCTTATTGCAGAAAAGCAAAATTAAGCACCATGTTTCCACTTATGTGCTATATGTAATCTTTAACCTATATATTCAATGAATATTTAATGACCACCTTTTCTATGCAACATATTTGTCTATTTCTCCTGACAATGCAAGGATGAATAAATTATTTTCTTTAAATAGTCTCAAAAACTTATATGGAAATAGAATATTATACAAACAACTATTGTATTGAACAGAATGCATTAAGTATACAGCAAAGTACCCTTTGAAAGCCCAAAGGAGGTAGCAAAACTTTGGTCTTTAATTGTCAAAAGACTTTTGGAGAAATTGATGTTTGCTTTTAGTCTGGATGGTGAGTTTAATGTCAGAGGAAGGTTAAATTTGAATAGATAATGAAATGCCAGCTTAGATTTTTAAGAAAGGAAAGAAATGTAGTAGCCTATCTTCATGTATCTTTCCTACCTAAGCAGGTTTAAGTATAAGCTCCTACATTTCAAAGGGCTGGCTTAGGGTAAGGCAGTCAATTATTATGGACATTCCTACTTTGTTATTTTTAGTATTTTATTTTTATTATTTATTCGAGAGAGAGTATGAGCAGGGGGAGAGAGAAAGGGAGGTACAAGGGAGAGGGGGAGGAGCAGATGGAGAGGGAGAAGCAGAATCCCTGAGCAGAAGGCAAACACTTAACTGACTGAGCCACTCAGGTGCCCTAGACATTTCTACTTTAAATTCAATTCAAGTTAGGTTTTAACATTTTTTTTTCAAATTTTGACTCTTTTTGAAAGGGTATTGCCCAGTTAACCTTAAAGACTGATATATCTTAATATACCGAGACTCTGGGATTTTATAGGGCAGGATGATTTTCTTTTTTCTTTTCTTTTCTTTTTTTTTTTTTAAAGATATTTCTTCTTACTTCATTTGCCATGAAATTCAACATCAATTTAATACTCATTAACAGATGATGTAGACCTGTGTGCATCCAAGTGAATTATCTGAGCTTTTTTCTCATTTTTGAAAAAGTCACAAATCACATTAGTGAATATATCTGAACAAAATTATCTTCTTGTTTAGAAACATTTTCATTGACATGAAAATATAAAAAACTAGGGTGTCCATTCATCCTGGGCTGCCTGGGACAATCCTGATACAGGCCTGTGATTTTGGAATAATGACCAATAGCATCCTATTTCATTCTGGATGTGGCCTAATATAGATAATAAATTACTTGATCACCCCAAATAAAATGAATAAGTATGTGCCATGCAGTCAGCTGAACGATATGTGTTAGAAATACCTTGGCCATTCTCCAATTCCACTTTCCTCTCTTTTCTACATTATTTTAAAATATGGACATTACAGACATATATGTTGTGGATTGAAATGTGTCCTCCAAAACAGATGCTGAAACTCCATTTACTTGTGAATGAGAGACTTTTTGGAAATAAGATCTTTGAGATGTAATCAAGTTAAGATGAACTCGTATTATATATGGGTGGACCTAAATGTAATGAATTGTGACCTTTTAAGGAGAGAGGGAAACACACACAAAGTGAAGATGATCATATGATGGTAAAGGCAGAGTGATCCAGATACAGCCAAGGAACTCTAGGGATTTCCACCAATGATCAGAAGATCTAAAGAGGCAGTGAAGTCTAACACTTTTAGAAGGAATACGGCCCTGCTAACACTTTAATCTCAGACTTCTAGCCACCACTAGTGAGATAATAAGTTTCTCTTACCTTAAGCCTCCTACCCTGTGATACTTTGTTATATCACCCCTAGGAAGCTAATATAATGGTTATGTCCATGAATGTCTTTATAGTTTATCATATGTGTATGCTGATCACATAAAATATATATCACCATTTTTATATATTAATGCTTTATTTAAATGGAATCGTTTCTATTTTTCTGCTGTTTGTTTTTCTAAATACTATGTTGATTTATTTTAGCCAAACTGTGGAATACTATCTCTTTTAAAAGAAATACGTGCATGTATAAACTACAAGGTATATATCACTTTTCTTGTTAATGAATATTTATATTAAGGAATTATAGCTATTACAAATATATCTTATACTTGTCTTTTTGTATGTATGTGTGTACAAATGAGTAGTCAATGAAATTCTTCAAATTTATGTGGTATTGCTAAACTGCTCCTCAAATTGGTTTAGTAATTGTTAAACTCCATTCAGGAAGGCATAATAAGTCGAAGTTACTATTACTAAAGCAACACTTCCATAATTAACATTAAATGTTAAAAATAACAAAAAATGTTAAAATAAAAAATAAATGTTAAAATAAAAAAAACAATTTAAAATGTTAAAAATAACATTTTTTGTTATTTTGCTTTGTTTTGTTTTGGTTGGTTAGTTGGATGGTTTTGTTGATTATTTAAGTGAGGAATTATACTTCTTCCTTAACTTGCAATTTTCTGATAACTAGTGAAGTTCATATATTCATATGTTCATTGGGATTTCAGATATTCTCTCCTGTCGGTTACACAATCATTACTTTTCCCCTTAAGTTGATTTATTTACGTTTCCCTTAATGAGATATAGTAGATATTTTTTAGTTTTCAGATGACAATTCTTCATTGATCTTATGTATGCAACTCGTGCAATATAAGTTGCAGCAGGCAAAGTTATTCTTTGTTCTATCTGAGCTATTCTATTGTTGTGAACATCACAATGTCTTGTTACTTGATTGCTTGTATGATTTCCTAGGAAATTGTGAGTTCTTTAAGAAGGATAGTGTTTTCTTTTCCTGTTTGTTAAAGGCAGGCCCAATACATTATAACAATACACATTAAGCGATAATGAAATGATTTCCCGTGTGAGGAGCTATTAAACCCATTACCAGGAAATACTGGACAATCATTTTTGGTAAAAGTTAGAAATTAGAGTACACATAATAACATTTTAATTTTGTGACTATAGGGTTAAAACAGGGCACTGACAGTATACATTGCATTTAAGTCCCTCAAGCAGGGGCGCCTAGGTGTTTCAATGGGTTAAGCATCTGCCTTTGGCTCAGGTTATGACTCCAGGGTCCTGAAATGTCCCACATTGGGCTCCTTGCTCAGTAGGGAGCCTGCCTCTCCTCTGCCTGCTTCTGCCTCTGCCTGCTGGTCCCCCTGCTTGTGTTCTCTCTCTCTTTTTCTCTTTGACAAATAAATAAATAAAATCATAAAAACAAACCAACAAACAAACCAAAACAGGTCCCTTAAACACCTAACACAAAAATAGAGCCAGAATATGTGTTTAATTACACTGAAAAATAAAGAAAATTCCATGAAGGAACGAATATAGGAATGTGAATGTGCTAAATAAATAAATAACTACGGTACCCTGAGCAGGAAAAAATGTCACATATATATTTTAATCAAGAATACTGGCAAGTCTTTACTACTAAATTTTGTAGCACATTTAAATTTTATTTTATTTTATTTTCTTAAAGACCTTATTTATTTATTTGACAGAGAAAGAGCACAAGCAGGCAGAGTGGCAGGCAGAGGGAGAGATAGAAGCAGGTTCTCCACTGAGCAAGGAGCCCGATGCGGGACTGGATCCCAGGACCCTGGGATAAGGACCTGAGCTGAAGGCAGCTGCTTAACCGACTGATACACCCAGGCGTCTCAGCACATTTAAATTTTATTGCCATGAAATTTTAATTCATTTTTCTTATTTCCATTCACTAATCTTCAAAATGTCCCATATTGTGGCTCAGTTTCCTTTCTTATACATCAAATGGGTTATATGAGCCTAGACCGTGAAAATGTTTTAAAAAGTATGAGGAATCTTAGTTATCTAGTCCAAGTTCATGGTTTGAAGTAATGATTGAAGTCACTTTATATTTATTTTGGAAAATTTAAGTTGGGGAGCTCCTCTAAGATCACCAGAAATATTAGTAACCTTACTTCTTCTTAAACAGCCTCTTTATATCTTTTAATGACTAGCATAAGCCACATGGAGGCACTGGTATATGTCTCTTTTTTTTTAAATATTTTATTTATTTGACAGAGAGAGAGAAATCACAAGTAGGCAGAGAGAGAGAGAGAGGAGGAAGCAGGCTCCCCGCGAAGCGGAGAGCCCGACGTGGGGCTCGATCCGAAGACCCCGGAATCATGACCTGAGCCGAAGGCAGAGGCTTTAACCCACTGAGCCACCCAGGCGCCCCGGCACTGGTATATGTCTTAACCATTCAAACACTTAGCTCTACTTTTTGAAATGCATTTATGGTTCTTGTTATTCACACTGTATGTGTGTCATTTCCTTGACGGTATGCTGACATGTCTTTAAGACCGAGATTGAGAATGCACAGATTAAGTCCCATGAGAATGATGATCTCACTTGATCCATTACCTACAAACAAGCAAACATGTTCCTTCCCTTCTTTCAAAGTTTCTATGTGACTCTCATACATGGCTTTTGTAATATAAAATTTAAAAAAAATATATCTAAATACCCATCTAATTATAATTAAAATGTAACATTTTAAACACAATTCAACTCAAGATTGGGCTTTAATAACACATAGGAATTGTTTAAGTGTGGAATGTGTCAGGAACATGAATCAACATCTCTTTATTGGGAGGCAAGATTATTTCACATTCATGCATTAATTAGGTTAGTATATTTCAATTGTTTACACTTATTTATTTCACTAATTCATAGTGTTCACTACATATTTTGTTTCTCTTTTAAAATATATTATTGTAGCTGAGAACAAACATCTGTCTAGAGAAACAGGGTGACATGGATTTAAAAACTAGGACATGTACTTCTTGATATGTGAGATATTTGCTTTTCCACTTCCATCTTTATGATTATGATTGTGCCAGCAAAAATGGAAGAAAACAAGCAATTAGTTTGTTACAGTGTTTTTGGATAAATAATAAGTAATTTGTTATACATATAATAGTTCAAATGCTTACCAAAAATATAACACAGATTTTTGCCTCAATTTCTAATATTAGCATAATGTGAGAAAAATAATTCTATAAACATAAAATTTGATGATAAAAACCCCTCTCACTTGAATTTTATGTAACAGTCATAACCAAGTCTCTGTTCATAGAGATCATGTCATGTTCATTCAGCACATTTTTATAAAATGTTATAAGCCAAAATTTAATACTAGTAAAATAGCAATGGGCTTGAAGGAGATGGAACAATATAATATGGACACAAATTTTTTTCTAATACCCAGACTGCTGAAGGCCCTTAGGTGTTCTCTATGGGAGATATCTATCTGCATATTCAAGGTAAATACTACTAATCCATGAAAGAAGGGACTATAAGGAAGCCCCAGAGGCAAAATAATAATGAAACTACTTAGAAAGGGAGGCTCAGTTATACATGTAACTGGCAAATAATATTTTAATTTTTTATGTATACATACATATGTTAAATTACTGTAAAGCCATCTGATCATTTTTATAGGATTTTCACCTATATCACTACAGAATTTGATTTTCATAACTATGCTTACAAGTAGAGTTTTATTATCTTCTTTTGGTAGCTAACCAAACTTAGAAACTATGCCATACTAAGTAACAAAGCAGAGACCCGACCCCTGATGTCATATCGCAAACTTGTTTTACTCTATTGCAGCAAGCTTTGTGCTATGTATATTTATATAATACTTAATAATTAATCTAATTTAATTAATTCTATGTATGTGTGTGCATGTATATCCCTATATATGGATTTTATTTACTATAAGATTTTATTCATTATAAGATTTTATTCATTATATGATTTTATTTACTACATGATTTATTTACTGCATTTATAAAAAGATTTTATTTATTTATTTGACAAATACAGATCACAAGTAGGCAGAGAGGCAGGCAGAGAGAGAGCGAGGAGGAAGCAGGCTCCCTGCAGAGCAGAGAGCCCAATGTGGGGGTTGATCCCAGGACCCTGGAATCATGACTGAGCCGAAGGCAGAGTCTTTAACCCACTGAGCCACCCAGGCACCCCTTTACTACAGTTTTTCTACATTTTTTATTTACTACATTTACAACATTTATTTACTACATAATGTATTTACTACATGATTTGTTAACCACAAGATTTAATTTAATATATATATTAAAGTTTCTATGTGACTTTCATACATGACTTTTATAATATAAAACTTAAAAACAATATATCTAAATACCAGTTATAGTTAAAATGTAATATTTTAAACATAATTCAGTTCAAGATTGGGCTTTAATAATACATAGGAGTTGTGTAATTGTATAATTTATGTGAGTGGTGAGTTTGGAACATTCCAGAAGAGATCTGATATTTGCATCTTGAAAGAAAGAGCACCAAAATGCTGCCCTGACATTATCTGGATTGATTATGATATTTACATTGAAGGTCAGTAGCAAGAGTTATGAAAATAGACTGAATGACAAACAACAATAATGAAAACAGTGTCCAAATGAGATCATTCTTTCCTAAAACACTAACCATTAATATTAAATAGGTATGTTCATTGATGTGACTAAGAGATACATCAGATCTTTCTTAAAGCTTTAAGTTCTCCTATAAGAAGTTTCTGCTTTTTGCCTACATACATGTTTGCAAATAGATATGCTTCAAATTTCCCAGGACATTCCCACTTAGTATATGTTTTATTGACATTTCACTTCACTCTCGAAAGAGTCCTGGTTTAGACAATAATTGATGCAGTTACCCCACAAATCTAAAAAATAGTCAAAAACACTTTCAGTTTTAGTCATTTTTTATATCAATCAAAAAGGAACATTTAGTATTTTTTGCATGCGGTGTTGAAAGCAGTGTATTCTGAAATTTCACTAGAAAAGCAAAGTTTTCATTTAAAGCGTATGACTAGAAATTGTTCTAAGATTGAATACTATCTAACACATTTTAAGTCTGATAAACAACTACAACAAAAATTAAAGTCAAAAGAAAATCAGAGGTCATATGACTAATATGTTCAAATCTATATTTTATATAAAGAATAAAATGGATCAATACTTGGGAAGTACTGAGATATTATAGAGATTTAATATTACAGAAATAAGACAGAGGCGCCTGGGTGGTTCAGTGGGTTGAGCCTCTCTGCCTTAGGTTCAGGTCATGGTCTTAGGGTCATGGAATCGAGCCCCACATAGGGCTCTATGCTTAGCAGGGAGCCTGCTTCCCCCCACCCCTCTCTCTGCCTGCCTCTCTGCCTACTTGTGATCTCTGTCAAATAAATAAATAAAATCTTAAAAAAAAAAAATAAAGAGAGAGTTTGGATAAGATCAAGTGACATCATGGCCAGCCATACCAGAATCAAGATTAGAAGTTAGTTAGCATGACTTTGTCGATTTACATTTACTATAGCCTAGCCTTTAATCATTAATCATTTGAGTTAACTGAACCATAGCTATGTGCATTATTCTAGGATATCACATATATAAGAAAGCTTCAAAGGTATGAAACATAAGAAAGTCATCATAATTAAATTCAAATTTTAAATAAAAGAATCAGTTTTATATATTATACATATATAATATATATACATATATGTATGTATATATGTATATATACATATATTATATATATGAAAGTCATCATAATTTAAATTCAAATTTTAAATAAAAGAATCAGTTTTATATATTATACATTTTTCCTAAATGGACATTTTCACTTTCCTCTTGTATATAACATGGTAACCTATAGCCCACAATTGAAAAGGAATACAAATTAGACATTTTTCTTACTAAAATGTAATTATTTCTAAACACTATTCCTTCTTAGGAAGCCATATAATTTCCGTATGTGTTTTAATTTAAGTTACTCCCAGTTTGCCTCCTCTTCTAATTATTTTAAAATGCTATATTGAGATTAATTTCAGTGGTACTAATGTATATAATTTAAGTGAAAACATGAAATCAAATTACCACAGGCTTATGCAACATTTAAGAAAAGCAGCTTAAATTGGGGAAAAGTGGAATTAGGTACTGCATATTATTGAAATGTACAAATTCATTCCTTCCTACTGTGTTAAGTAAAGGGATTGGCATGAAATCTTTAGTTCTGAATTAGTGTTAGGGGGTTTACATGAGCAGCAACATGAGTGAGCGAGGAAGGATTACCAAGGGAAAGAAACAATAGCTGGTCTTTAGGGAGCTTTGAATAAGGTTTAGTAAGCACACTCAAATTGTTCCTTTTCCTTTTTTGCAATATTATATTTTACTGCTTGTTATTTTATTTTGTGGTAATTATATTTACTCCTTGTAAAGTATAGAAAATAGTATACTTTCTCTTCTATGTATGTAATTGTGCTAATTTGATTTAGCGCAGTGACTTTCTTGTGACCCTATTAAAATAATCTTTGAACAATAACTAACGTTAAGAAAAGAAGTTTTAAAAATAATAACAAGGCCATTAAACGAAATATCCAGAATAGGGAAGCCCATAGAGACAGAAGGTAGATTAGTAGCTACCAGCGGTTGAGGAGAGGAGGCAAGAGAAAATAGTTGCTGTTTGGTACACAGCTTCTTTTGGGGATGATGAAAATGTTCTAAATTAGGTGTGGACATGTATGCACAACTCTGAATATATTAAAATGACTTAATTAAGAAAACAGTTGGACATATTTTAAAATTAAATGCTACAATAATATTTGCCTATTACATTGGCTAAAATCATCAAAAAGTCTTTCACATGTTTATACCCCTTAAGCCAATAAATACCCTTTTTATTTTTTATTTTTGTTAAGATTTTATTTATTTATTTGACAGAGATCACAAGTAGGCAGAGAAGCAAGCAGAGAGAAAGAGGGGGAAGCAGGCTCCATGCTGAGCATAGGGCCCTATGATGGGCCATGAGATCATGACCTGAACCGAAGGCAGAGGCTTAACCCACTGAGCCACCCAGGTGCCCCTAAATCCCATTTTTAAACTCTAATCTAAAAACATTAATAAATAAGTCGGGGCACCTGGGTGGCTCAGTGGGTTAAGCCGCTGCCTTCGGCTCAGGTCATGATCTTGGGGTCCTGGGATCGAGTCCCACATTGGGCTCTCTGCTCGGCGGGGAGCCTGCTTCCTCCTCTCTCTCTCTCTGCCTGCCTCTCTGTCTACTGTGATCTCTCTCCATCAAATAAATAAATAAAATCTTTAAAAAAAAATTAATAAATAAGTAGATATTTAGCTACAATGGTATTCATATTGGAGCTTTGAGAGTATTTGAATCATTGGTATCTGTGATGAAAATGTAGAAATACAAAGAATAATAATAGTAAGGATAACAAGTATTATTTTTTAACTTTCACAAACATGACACATTAAGCTCAGGTCCTATGTACATAGGTGTTGCACATAATTTTCATAATTATCTCAATCCATACATTGCTATGGGCTCATATGAGGATTTACAAAATACTTTGTAGTTCCACAAAGTTTTATATTAAATGATATCCACTGAAGAGAGGGTCCAATACATCTACTTCTATAAATTTATATTTAATATATGCCCTCATAAGTATTCCATTTGATAAAATTTAAAGATTAATTTTAAAGTAAAGTGTTAATGAAAAGGTTTCAAGCTAAGCTCCAGAACCCAATGTATATTCAAGCTCATATATTTGCTACAGAATAATTAATTTTCTTGTCCACACCCTCACCTGGGATACACTTGAGGAGGAGAAGAGATGGTACTTCTTCAGTTCTATGAGATGTATATAATGTTGTCTGCAATAAGAAGTCTTGAGGTTTGGATTATTTAATGCATAAACATGTAACAGTAGTTTCCATGTCCATCTTTGAGCTCTTTTCTAGCCTGGCAGTCTTAAAAGAAGGCTTCATAATTCAAGGGAACTTGTGGTCTGGAAGATCGTATTTTTTAATGGGGGGTGGGAAGACCTAATTTGTCTATGACAGTTCTGTTTTAGGAAACTATCAATAACTTGACACTTCATACATAAAATAACTCAGTAGTTATTTTAGTATCTTCCTTTACTATCCCCTGTATCAGGTGCAAACGAAAGAAGTGTATCCATTCTATCATGCACTATCCTGTTGCCACTTTTGAAAGCAGCTCAATTCAGAGACTTGGGTTTTCTTCTAAAATTAATCTAGATAGACCTTTGGTAGTCAATGCTAATAGATATTTTTGGTTTATTATCCATTTCCCATCAGTGGAGACACCTTCTGCATGTCACTTCTGTCCTTCCTCTTGGAAACAACCCTAAAGTGTACTATCGATGGGGTCCTCCTACGGCCTTCCTCAGTATCTTTGGGCCCCTGTGGTGTCTATAGTGCCCTGGGAACCACAGGGGATTGACTCTGTTCTTTAGACCCTGTACTAAGTGTTAATCAAAATCCACAGTTTTAGAAGTAGCTTGTTAGCTCAGAGACACATATATGGGAGTGTTTAAAAGTAAAGTGGAGGAGGGGCACCTGGGTGGCTCAGTTTGTTAAGCATCTGCCTTCGGCTCAGGCCATGATCCCAGGGTACTGAGATTGAGGGCTGTATCTGGCTCCATGTTCCGTGGGGAGTCTGCTTCTCCCTCTTCTTCTGCCCCTCTACTTGCTTGTGCTCTCTCATTCTCTCTCTCTCTCTCTCTCAAATAAATAAAATCTCTTAAAAATAAATAAAGTGCAAGATACAAAATGGTGTTTCCAGGAATCTTATATAGAATATCCAAATCTATGAGTAGGAAAATCTTGTGTCATTGTTTGTCTTCTTTTTCTCTTGGGTGAGACTGTTTGTTGTTTTTGTTACGGAATTTATCTTTTTTTGATCACAGCAGTGATAGCCAGAAGATTGTACTCACTAACCAAGAAATAACCTGTGTATGAGACCCACTGGTTGCAGACAAACCCTCAATTTCTTATAGGGCATTTCTTATAGTCTTATAAGACAATTTTTTATAGTCTTATAGCACAAGACTCTAAATGGACAAATCTTACAAAATCAGTAAATTTTTCGCGTGTATTTGAGTTAAGTAAGCATTTGTTTAACTGCTGCAGTAAGCTGGCTGTCTCTGAGGTCTGTGTAAGACCCTCTTCTCACTATCTAAGAGGAACCCTCAGGCCTACTTTGTTAAAATCTAAGACACACCCTGAATTTGGTGGGACCCAGTTAGTTTCCTTTGTCCACATTTTGATTCTGATGTGGAAGTAGAGTCCAGGAGATTCATAATATGTTAAATTCCTCAGTGTGCAAGAAATCTACAATTGAGAATAGAGTCACTTTGCATTTAATATCACAATTCAGATCATTTGAGTATTTCTCATTTTTTTTTTAACTATGTATTTGTATTTACACTAAAGCCCTCAACTGGGACATCGTGGGTTAATCTTTCATTATGTATTTATAATAAAGTATTAAAAAAAACTTTGAGAAATACGAGGAGAAGGATAATCAAACCAGGGTTTAAAGTAGTAGAGGGTTATTTGCTATTTGTCACTTCCAGGTGGCAAATGATCAAATCCTGAGGTAATAGAATATTATTTATTATCTTTTTAATGTCAAGAATCTGTTGGTATTTTCAACTGCTACAGGTCTTGCATGTATTTTTAGTGTTTCCTTTGTATGTGATTTTATTTCCAAAATAGTAACTCAACTAATATTTTTTAAAAATAACATACTGTATCAATTTAAAAATGATATAATGGTTTCATCTAAACTTCTTTATCAGGATTTAAGTTCCTGCCAAAATTTGCATTTTAAGTAGTTACAGTGGATAACTAATACTTCTTATTCACTGAATTTCACATCTTGGATTACATAAAACTGTGGGCCTTGAAAGATTAATACAAAAATTAAGATAAAATAGCAACACTTAAAAAATATTTTCTATAGTGAGAAACAGAGAACAGAATGTTTCACATGCTTCTTAAATACAGATTTTCCATAGCCAATGACTTTTGTCTTTGCTACAAAAGACTAAGAAATAAATCATATTGATTTTGATAAACACAAATTTATGTCACTGTCATTTATACTGAGTCTCAATCTAATTTTATAGCTATGATGTCTATTGCTCTATTTTGTGCATAACATAAGGTATCAAGCAAACTATTCATTTTCCTTCTTTTCTTCCTGCTGATGTTCATGTATTTCACTCTACTGGCAATCTGTCTCTAAGACATGGCAGTGAGCTGGTCTGAAATCTAATTGATCTGAGTTTTGATTTCACCTTTTCCATTCAGTACATGTATAACTTGGATAAGTGACTGAATCTTCTGAAGACTAGCTTCCTCGCATATAATATGGGAGTAAAAAAAACCAATAAACTCTGTCCTACCTCAGGAATAATAAGAAAATAAAATATAAAATATTTGACATAAGTACTCAATAAATGATGGCTATCATTACTTTTCTCCTTCAAATCCTAGTTAAATATTTCTACCAGTTCTTTTTAAGATACCTTTAGCTGAGTATATATCTTATCAGCTTAGATCTCCAAAGCAAATTACATTTCTAAAAATAATTTTTACCTGCCATCTGAAGTACCTAATTTATTATTATATACATCTATTTTATATAGTTGATAGATTTTTCATAGATTCAGATAATGTAATCACCAGTGACATTCTCTGATGAATGAAAAATATGCAGAACATATTAAATAACAACTATCATATTCATTTAAGACTAGACATTCTATTTTTTTTTTAAGATTTTATTTATTTATTTGACAGAGAGAAATCACAAGTAGATGGAGAGGCAGGCAGAGAGAGAGAGGGAAGCAGGCTCCCTGCTGAACAGAGAGCCCGATGCGGGACTCGATCCCCGGACCCTGAGATCATGACCTGAGCGGAAGGCAGCGGCTTAACCCACTGAGCCACCCAGGCACCCCATAAGACTAGACATTTTAAAAATGAGAGAATGGGAAGAGGTTATTATGCAAGGATGAAAGATGGAACTTCTAAAGTCATTCTAATATGACCCAATGGTGGTCATTGTTCAGGTTTTCTCCCCTGGTAGTCATCAATGATGAGTTATTGATAAACCTAGAATTTCGATGCCAGAGACTTGCAGTCAGGATCCTCACCTTCCAAGGAATACATTTAGAAAAAGGTTGCCATTGGTGTCATGGCTTACAAAGTGAAACTAAACATGTTTCCTTATCAAGTGAACCAATCCCAGGAGTTTGTGCAAAGTCACAGTGATTGTGAACAGGTTAAAACAATAACTAAAGAGCAGAAAACAGGCAAATTAGGCAAATAGAATGGAATCTGGATCAGTGATCTTCAAGTTATTTTTTTCTCCTAAAACCATAAATGACATTTTATATTAGATACATTTTCAATTTGATCTGTGAAATCTTAATCAGTTATAAATAGTAACAAAGGATATATTTCCCACCATGTTTCAGATTGTTTGAATTTTATATCACTTCTAAATATATTGACTAGACTAATAAATTTCAAGTCTGCAATCACCTTTTGAAGAATAAAGATCTTCTTTAACAGTCATATAATTTGCATTATTTTTTTCTTGAAGTGAATTTCAATTTCACTTTTCCAAAGAATTTTTAGAATATTTTATACACACATATATATACACATACTTTAAAACAAAGTATACCATATATATTTACATTTAAATTATTTATAATTTACATATGCTTTCAAAAAATTTTACTAGGCTAATGAGGTTTTATTCTAGCTTGTGATAGCATTCTCGTACTAGATAGAGGTTCACCACTGACCACGATAACATTGTAGATTTTAACTTTTGAAATGTTTATCATAAAAGTAAATTTTAGGGGCGCCTGGGTGGCTCAGTGGGTTAGGCTGCTGCCTTCGGCTCAGGTCATGATCTCAGGGTCCTGGGATCGAGTCCCGCATCGGGCTCTCTGCTCAGCAGGGAGCCTGCTTCCTCCTCTCTCTCTCTCTCTCTGCCTGCCTCTCTGCCTACTTGTGATCTCTCTCTGTCAAATAAATAAAATAAAATATTAAAAAAAATAAATAAATAAAAGTAAATTTTATTGGAATTACAGTTAATTAAGATGTATGGCAGGGTTACAAAGCTTGTATAAGGATATTATAATTATTTCCTTGCTTATTGGTCCTGAGAGTCTTGCAGTATAGGGTAATACACCTTATTGGAATGCAGGATGTGCTTGTTCCTGTGAAAATGACAGAACATAATTGTGAAGGAGGCAGTTAGAACCAGAAATTTAATTGTCAGGCCGATCACACTATGAAAAAGTACATACAGAGGTAAAGGATCTGGGAAAATATGCTTTTAGAACAACCTGTGGATAAGCTTTTGAAATGCATTCCTGTGATGCCAAAGGTAGACGTACCATAGGATAAAGACTGTGTTTTATGTGATCAGTGGGATTTTCTTTAATTCAGTGTGCATCCATGCCCATTCACCTTAGAGAAACATATGATTACAGAATGAGAACTCTAAGGGCACACATGATAATGTACTGATTAGAATGTTGTAGGCAGGTAAATAAATTATTACCCTTCCCATCCATATTCAAGAGACCTCGGGTTTCCATTAAGAACTCCCTCCAGATGCCACTCCTTCCTGAATTCAGGTCTAGACATACCAGTGAACATATCCTTTATAAAAACTCTCTAATTATGCAAATTCATTTCTAGAAATTTGCTGGAAAGTGTCAGGAATCATAATTTCCTAGGACACTCCACTACCATTTAACAAAGAACTGCCTTTGGTAACTATGGTTAAGTTTTTACAGCAATTTATTAAATTTCATGATTAAGGAAAAAACTCTTAAATACACCATGGATAATTATGTACCACAAATAATAACTTGCCACTTAGACTAAATCTTTTAGTATATTTAGTTCTAATTAAAAGACAGCTAAGTTGATTTGACTTATTTATTTATTTAATACAGTCAGGCTTCCTGGCTTGTGTAATTGATTGTAGAGCTTATACTAATGTTGTATACATTTTTGAAAACACAGAAAGTGAAAACAAAACTGGGCTTGTACAAGTGTTGAATGCACTTTGAATTAAGAATCCTTGGCTTGCTCAACAGCTTACTAAAAGCATAAGGATATTGTTCTACAAATCACACTTCTTATTCACGTAAGCATTATTCATGGGAATTGTTATGGTCTCCTAATATGTTCTTCCTTATGCTTTATAGATAATCCATTTTTAAAAACATGTTTTTCATACTCAGATAGCTAGACCCTACTTGGTCATACTGAATGAAAATCATTCCCTAGAAAATCAATTTTACTTACAGTACCAATGCCAAAAACTCAAACAAACAAAGCTATTCAGTTGGTAGTCTTGTAACTTAATTAACTCAAGGAGATTTCATAGAGTGAACACAATCACTTTTGTATGTAGCATACAGAAAGTGAATCTGAATAGAAATTCTACTTTTCCCCCCAACAATATATTCCTTAGACTGTTCTAGCAGTATCTTACCTATAATCTTTCAGTTCCTTTGAGATTATGTTCTATGTTATCAATCTTTTAAAAGAGAGCATAAAACAGTTAAGATTTAAGCTCAATGTAATTTACTTAAAGTTTTAAAAAGGGACACTATTTCAAAAATTATTTTCCCTAATGTGAACAAAACCTATCAACTGATTTCAAAATATTAATCACATTTTGAAACTCTAATATTTTATTTACAATTATTTTTAGGAATATTTTTGCTAGATAATATTATAGAATCTTATTATTAAAAATATTGAGTGAGCCAAAGAAATACAAAGATTGAATTGAAATGACAAAAAAGAGTAGAACATTGTCATTACCTTATATATTGAATTGTAGGAGTATAAACATAATTTTTAAAATGATAAGAATCTTTTTCTGCTGTGATGTTTTATTTCCCCAAATATGACTTGTTTCTTGAATAACTTACAAGTTTAATGGGCTCAGTAATGGACACTATGTTTTTTTTCATTTTTGTTTTCTTAATCCTTTCTCAGTTTTTATTTATGATTTTATTTCTTTTTCTTCTGAACCAACCTCTCCAAATGCTGTAAATAAAATAAGGATATTAGCACATTTTTTAATAAATGATATAATAGTTGGAACAATTTGCCTGGAATGTTTGGATATGGCCTACCAAACATTGGTAGTGGAGTAGACCATTCCATAATGGTTGGAAGAAAGAAACACAGTCTTTGGTCAAGGTAAAAGCAGTTGCAAAATGACTGAAGTATTGTGACATTAGAGCACAAAGACTAGGAAGAAATATGCAGAATCCAATTTTATGGCATTGAAACACCAATAAGAACCACTGTCCTACAAAAAAGGAAACATACGGAACTAATTCAGAGTAGAATTAGACTCATTAGGTCAATGAATTTTAATCAAATGATGAATTACTTTGGAGTAAGAATTTCCTACAACCTCATCAAGCTATAAAAAGTAAGGAGGTTATACAAAATTAGGTTAAATGCTTAAATTAATCTTAGGGAAAGGGCATAAAAACAACCCTCTGACAGAGTACCAACTTTTTAGAACCCTAAGAATGACTACCAATGAGGCTGCCCTACTTCTCCTCATGTTTGTGACAAACTGCCTTATATATCTTCAGCTCTATTGCAATGTTCACAATTATTAGCCAAATTTCAGTCCTCTGAGAAGAAATCCACAAAAAATAAATAAAAAATGGAGTTAAGGTAGTAAATTAAACTCTTGTTAGTAATATATTTGTCTGTTCAGTTTAGAAATAATCAGTTTATTATTTTCTAGTGCAATGTCTTTTCATATTTAAGGATTTTTACAAACACAGCCAGTCAAATGAAAATCAATGACAAGTGCTTAAAAAAAAAAAAAAAAAGGAACTTACAAATTGGAGCCTAACACTCTATGATTTTAAGATGTTTTATTACACTGATTTGTTTACATTTGTGATTTTAACTTCAATGTGTAAGAGATTACAACATTTTAAACAACTTTGGAAAATTTCAAATAATTTAAGACACAATAGGGTTTTAGATTAACTTCTTGAGTTTTCTGATTGTTTAGGCAACTGACAGATTGGTTAGTGAAATAATACAAAAGAATTGAATAAAAAACTCAGACTGATGGAGATTACTGTTGTAACCTGGAGCCAAGTCTTACCTATGACTCAAAGGATACAGCCTATCAGAAAATGCAAGTCAGTCTTCCCTTGAGAAGTCTGAGATCATCAAAGCAGCATGACATAAGCCCAAGCTTGGATGTAATAATAATTTTAAAAAGTTACTGGAGAAGAAAAGGAAAAATGAAGGGGGGCGGTATTGGAGTGGGAGACAAACCATGAGAGACTATGGACTCCAGAAAACAAACTGAGGGTTTTAGAATGGAGGGGTGTGGGGTGGGGTGTGGGGGGTCTTTTAGAGCTTGCCTAGTGATGGATATTAAGGAGGGCACAGATTGCATGGAGTACTGGGTGTTATACACAAACAATGAATCATGGAACACTACATCAAAAACTAATGATGTACTCTATGGTGACTAACATAGTAAAGAAAAAAAAAAATATTCTATTTACTAGGAGGTTGTCTAATCACCCTCTTTACAAGAGACCAATGGCTTACGGGTTCTGGGCTTCATGTTAACACTGTCCTTCTTGAGTTATTTATCACACACTGATTAGTAATTCTCTAAAATGTTTGAATTACATTAATAAATTCAATAAATCAATTTCCTATATCCAAAAACTGTTCAAGTTATTGGACATATATCAGTATAAAAACAAAAACAAAGTAATCTCTCTGTCCTCATGGAGCTAATATACAGTGAGTGGAGGGATGAGGAAACAATAAGAAAATAAACAAATGAATTATAATGGGTAGTTCCTTTGGAAAATTTTAGGCATTATAAATAATATCAGAAGTTTGGGCTATGGTTGACAACACACCTCGCTTATCACTTTAATTAATATTTCAAAAATTTTTGAGTAAAGGCCTGACAGAGTTGTAGGTTTTGGTCATGTGAAAATCTAGAGACAGAATGTTCTGGTAGGACAACATGCAGATGTCTGTACCTGGTGTGTTCAGATTGGCCTTGGGGCAGGAGCAGAGTGAATGAGAGAAAGCACAGATACTATTTGGAAAGTAATAAGGCACCAGATCATTTAAGGGTTTTTTGTTTGTTTGTTTTGTTTTGTTTTGTTTTGTTTTCCAGGCCATTGAAAGGCTGTTATTCTGATAGAAATGGGAAATCATTATAAATTTAGGAAGAAAAAGTGTCATGATCTGATTTTACTGTTCAAAGAATCATGTCAACTGTTTTGCAGTGATAAGGGTTAATTAGGGACAAGATAAAAGCAGAAACAGTAGTCAGAAGACCATAGCAATAATCCAGATAAAATATTATGGTAGCTTAGAGCAGTATGGTTGTAATGGATAAGATGATATGTTGTCAGATTCTAGATTTTACTTTAAAATATTCTCTAGCAATATTTTCAACTCCCTCAAATAAGAGGGACTAGCTTCCAGATCTCTTACTTTACAGTTCCAGCAGAGCAGGACTGGAACTGCTCACCTTTATTTTACAGTTATATAATATATACTTCACTACACTTACTTCATCTACCTCCCCCGGTTTGGCCCTTTCCTTGTTAAAGTGTCTTGAAACAAATCTTAGATATCATCAGATTTCAAATTATGATACTTGAGTATCCATCTCCAAAAACATGATTATTTCCTTTATATAATATTGTACATCTAACATTTATGATGACTTAATAGCATCTAACATAATAAATATTCTAACTTCCCTAATTTATTAAAAATGTGTTTTTTATGATTTTTCAAATCAAGATCTAATAAATAACTCATTCCATTTGGTTGGTATATGCTTGAACTATTTATAAATCTGGTATCTCCCCTTCTTTTTATCCCATCATTGTCTTGTTTAGAATGTGTCAGTTGTCTTTTAGAGCTTGCCATAGTTTTTATTCTCCTATTGCTTTCCTTTAGCATTGTTTAACCTGTCCTTTTTTACATAAAAAATAGATTTATTGGGGGATGCCTGGGTGGCTCAGGGGGTTGAGCCTCTGCCTTCAGCTCAGGTCATGATCTCAGGGTCCTGGGATCAAACCCCGCATCAGACTCTCTGCCAGCAGGGGAGCCTGCTTCCTCCTCTCTCTCTGCCTGCCTCTCTGCCTACTTGTGATCTCTGTCAAATAAATAAATAAAATCTTCTAAAAAAATAGATTTATTGGTATTATTGAATTTAAGTTTATTTTTTATAGCAGTAAAATTTCATAGGTAGTGATCTCTGTATATTTCTATAGGAACAACCAACAAGATTTTTTGGTGATTTGTGGAGTGGAAGAGAGTAATTACAAAGGAATACAGATTTTTTTGGTCGGAGCAACAGCAAAAATAAAGTTGTTGTCAAAGGAGATGGAGAAGACTGTTTAGTTAAGCAGGGTAGGGATGACAATCAGGAGTGTAGTTTTGATGTGTTAAGTCTGAGATTTGATATAATGATACTGTGTAGACAATTGGACAAATAAGATGAGAGAGAAACAAAGATAATCATTCAGAAAATATAAATAGGAAGTTGTCAGTATATTAATGTCATTTAAAGTTTTTGTAAATTTCTGTTCTATGACACTCTTGGGTTCTTCCTTCTTTTATAGAAACCCCCCCTCCCCTTGATATTTCTTGTAGTGCCAGCTTGGTGGTCACATACTCTTTTAAGCCTTGCCAGTCTTGGAAGCTCTTTTTCTCTCTATCCATTTTGAATGTCAGCCTTGCTGGATAAAGTATTCTTGGCTGCATGTTCTTCTCATTTAGTGCCCTGAATATGTCTTGCCATCCCTTTATGGCTTACCAGGTTTCTGTGGACAGGTCTGACGTTATTCTGATGGACCTTCCTCTACATGAAGAATCTCTTCCCTAGATGCTCTCAAGACCTCCTGCCTAAAAGTATGATTCATCTGTTTCATAATCAGGTGTCTCTAGGTCTTTCTAGATTCTATGATCTTGTGGGGGGGGTGGGGTGGGTGGTAAGTAATATTTCTCTCTCTAGGACACAAACGCTGGTTCCAGTCCCCAGATTGGGAAATTTTCCATGGAGAATTTGTTCAACTATATCTTCTAGTCTTCTTTCTTTCTCCTCCCCCTCAGGGATCCCAATAATTCTGATGTTGGAACGTTTCATGGCGTCATTTATTTCCCTAATTCCGCTTTCATGGTTTCGAAGCTGTTTGTTCCAGGACTCCTCCTGACCCCTTTTCTCTATCAGTTTGTCCTCTAGATCACTAATTCTATCTTCTGCCTCACTTACCCTAGTTCTTCACTGAAGTCTAGATGAGAGCAGTAAAGGAGTGAGTATAAAGAAATACTGAACATTTTGCAAAGATGACTCTGATACTTAAAAATTTAGGGAGAAGCAAATACCCAAATAAGGCTGAGAAGAAAGGTTGCCTGGGTGGCTCAGTCCGTTAAGTGTCTGACTCTTGATTTTAGCTCAGGTCATATCTCAGGCTTGTGAGATGGACCCCTCTGGTAGGATCTGTGCTCAGCAGGGAATTTGCTTGATATTCTCTCCCTCTCCTTCTGTCCCCCTACCAATAAGTAAATGAATCTTTTTTTTAAAAAAGATTTTCAATGGGACACTCACATGACTCAATCAGGAGTCTGCTTCTCCTTCTCTCTCCCTTCCTGCCACCCCAAATTGCACTCTGTCTCAAATAAATAAATAAAATCTTTTTTAAAAAATAAAAGACTGAGAAGAAACAAGTACAGAAAGCATTTTCAAGTAGTTTATTTTTCAAAGTCAGTTAGGAAAATGGAGGAAGACTGAGAGACAAAATTTTGGTAATAAAATAACACAATTTATGAGTGTTGAAAACAAGAAAATTCATGTTTTCTTCCTGTTAAAGCTCAGCATGTGCAACCTCTCCCTACTGTGACAAGTGACAAGACTCCTTCTTGTGGCTTCACTATTCCTAGGGCCCTGGAGTCCTTGCTTTCATCAGTGGTGATAATGGGAGCAGAAGACATTGCAAGTATAGACCAAAACCTGAAGTGACATACATGTATCAAGCCTGTTCTTATTCCACTTAAAAGAACTCTGTCTCGGTGCCTGGGTGGCTCAGTGGGTTGAGCCGCTGCCTTCGCCTCAGGTCATGAGCTCAGGGTCCTGGGATCGAGTCCCGCATCGGGCTCTTTGCTCAGCTGGGAGCCTGTTTCCTTCTCTCTCTCTGCCTGCCTCTCTGCCTACTTATAATCTCTCTCTGTCAAATAAATAAATAAAATCTTTAAAAAAAAAAAAAAAACTCTGTCACATGACCAAACCTACCTCAAAGGATGCTGAGAAATCTAATCTGGTCATGTAAGTAGCTGGAAAAGGAAACAAATTGGTGAACTACTAGATAATTTCTACTAAAGAGAGATTTTTGAAATGAAAGCAGCAGCAAGAGTTGTCTAGGGAAGTCAGAGACCAAATGGATCAGAAAAGCATCATATGACTGTAGGGAAACTTTAAGATTCCTCTTGAATTTTTCATCTTAAATTTGAAATAAATCTAATAATCATGGGTTTTTTTTCCTATTTATTTGTTTTTCTCTTTATTTTCTCGCCATAGTCAGTTGTTTATCTACACATGGAATAGTTAATGGGCTGTTCTTATGGCTACTATAATAAATTATGGGAATATATTCTATCCTAGTTTTGGAAGCCCACAGTCTGAAATCACTGTAATGGCAGGGTTGTTTCTTTCTTCCCAACTCAGTTGTGTTCTATGCCTCTATCTTGGCTTCTAAAAGTTGGTCAGTCCTTGGAGTTATTTGGCTTGCAGCAACACAGCTCCAGTATCAGCCTCCATCATGGTACTCTCTCTATGTGTCTGTGTATGTCTCTGTTTCCTCACCTTAAAAAGACACCAGGAATTGGAGTGTACTTGGCTGGCTCAGTTGGAGGAGCATGTGATTCTTGATCTCAGGATTAGAAGTCTGAGCCCCACAATGGATGTAGGGATTACTTAAAAATAAAATCTTAAAAAAAAAAAAAAAGAAAAAGAAAAAGAAAGACACAGGTCATTGAATTCAATGACCTCGCGTTAGGTGCGACCTCACACCTAATTCATTGTAACCTCATTTTAATTTAACTAATTACATCTTCAAAGATTCTACTTTCAAATAAACTCACATTCATAGGTACTAGGTGTTAGATGTTGAACATGCTTTTTTAAGGAGACACAATTTAGCTCAGTTACAGTTGTTTCGCACCATGATTATGTTTTGCAAATTAAAAACAACATTTGAGAGAAGAACAAGGGAGTTGTGAGTGTTACTAAGAAGTGATAATAATGATTGGCTCTGGGATTACAATTTAAGTATCAAAAAGAGAGAACATACATTGACGGTTGAGAGATTGTTAAAAAAAAAAAAAAAAGTGAATTTGAAGCCCTAACTTTTTTTTTTTTTTTAAGATTTTATTTATTTATTTGACAGAGAGAGATCACAAGTAGGCAGAGAGGCAGGCAGAGAGAGAGAGGAAGAAGCAGGCTCCTCACTGAGCAGAGAGCCCGACGCGGAACTCCATCCCAGGACCCTGAGATCATGACCTGTGGCGAAGGCAGCAGCTTAACCCACTGAGCCACCCAGGTGCCCCGAAGCCTTAGCTTTTTTAAAGAGTTCTTGAAGTTGGGGCACTAGTCATAGTTTATGGTAGTGGCTCATTGACACTAATGAAAGGGATTGCCCTTATCATTCGTGATCCTTCCCTAAGATCTACAAATCCAGAAGTGTCCTTCAGCTTCTTGCTTAAAAGGGCATGCAGTGTCTCTAAGGTTCCTATTCTGGCTCTCTGTCCTGAATGACCAACATCCCATTAACAGAAACATTTATGTATCCTTTGTCTCCAGAAGCTCAGAGAGACTAATTCCAGTATAGCATGTCAATAATTTAGCTTTAGTTTTCTCAGTTGTAAGTCTTACTGGTGATTATGTATCCCCACTCATAGAACAAATTTCAGGCATAAAAATAAGTTGCCATGGAAATCCAACTCACTTAGTTTGAAAAGAAAAAGGTTTCACTCCTATTTGTTCCAAGGGTGGGGGATGCTATTGAATCAGCATTGTAATAGCTTTTTTTCTAGAAAATGTCTTATATCTTCATCTTTATGCTGTCCAAAGTCAAATCCCTTTTCATATACTAAATCTGTTAGAGGAGACAAGACCAACCAGACTGACTTTCTAACATTTTTTTATTATTATTTTTTATTTTTTAAAAGAATTTATTTATTTATTTGACAGAGAGAGACATAGTGAGAGAAGGAACACAAACAGGGGGAGTGGAAGAGGGAGAAGCAGGCCTCCTGCTGGACAGGGAACCAATGTGGGGCTTGATCCCAGGACCCTGGGATCTTGACCTGAGCCAAAGGCTGATGCTTAATGACTGAGCTTTCCAGGCACCCCGAACATTCTTTTTTTTTTTTTTTTAAGAAAATATTTATTTATTTATTTATTTGAGAAAGAGAGAGAGCATGTGAGTGGGAGGAGGGGCAGAAAGAAAGAGAGTAAGAGAGAGAATCTTAAGCAGGCACCATGCCCAGAACTGGGGCTTGATCTCACAACACTGAGATCATGACCGGAACTGAAATCAAGAGTCGGGCACTTAACCAACTGAGCCTACGTTAGTTGCCCCTAACATTTTTTTTAAACTATTTCCAAGGATTAAGGGTCTTAATCTCACTTTAGTATCTGATGTCTGTCATAGAGGTTGTTATTTAAAAGGAGGTAAGGAATTTCCATTGAATATCTACTTTTAGTAGGTTTTGAAATTTATTATTCTAAAAAACAAGATATTAATTTCAAAATTCAGCTAGCTACAAAGAGTACCTGTCAGGACTGGAACCCAGCTTCAGAAGGAACATTTATGAGGCCTATCACAACTCCATAAGTCCCAAAGGTAAATAAGATACCAGTCTTGATAATAGGGTAAGAAAACTGAGATGCCTAGGACTCAAAATTAGAGAAGGTATTTACTTTCACTCTAAACTTAATTTTGTTTGTTATATATTTTCTAACTTAGGAATAAGTACAATCACCTTGCAGAAAGTAAAATTAGAAATATTGTTCAGGACACATTTTTATTACTTCCCCATCCAGTGAATTATGATGTTTAACTATTCGGATTTCCTGATCTCATTCATAAATGTACCTTTCTCTCGTTCGGCAGTATTTCAGCATGATTATTTCTTGTCTAGACTATATTAAATCATCTCTTAATTTATCTTCCTATATCCAAATCACTCTTCTAAAATTAACTATCCTCACTTTTACCTACTGCACTGATCTTTCTAAAATTCAAAACTAGTCCTTCTGTGCTTATCTTTAAATAACTTTTTTTGCCCAGTCAAGAAATAAAGTTCACATCACAATCTATTCCTGTTTCCTCTTCCACCTTATGTCTCTCAGCCTATCAGGGCAGTTCCCAAATGCACTATACAGCTTTGTTCATGAATGTCTTGGTTTTCATACTAGATACTCTCCTACCACTCAGTTCCCCGTGGAAAGGAACCCACTAATGTCTCAGAGTCAAGGTCAAGGATCATTTACTTGAAAATTTCCCCTTACTTTCCTCAGGCCCAGCCAAAACTATTTATTCCATAGCTTGCACGGATGTCTGACATGACATGCTTTATCACACTTATTCTAAAATTCGTAACTTCTTGAAAGTCAGCATATACCTGTTCTTTCTCTTTATTCAGAATTTTGATATAAATATTTAAAATACAACAGTTTTCCAGTACATTATGTTAGATAAATACATATGATATAATACTTTATAAGCTATGAAAACAAATCATTCCATTTATTTAAAAAAAAAACACACAAGTCATTGTTCACTGTCTCAGAATTTCCTATAAACACCTGATACAAACTCTGACCTTTTAAAGTTATGAGTAGATGAACATGCTACATTAATATAAATTCTTTCTTCCTGAAAATGGCTAGATGTTGTCAATCCTATCTTCAACCCCCAGGTCCTTTTAGCACCTTAAAATTAATCTCTCACTCCAGTCCCAGGAGGTGTCCTCACTCTGAAGTATTGCCCTCTGGGATGCGATGGAAGTCTCACATCCAAAATTAATTCTGCTTCTGACTCAGCTAAGTTGTAGGCTAACATTTTTCCCAATGAAAGCTGTAAACCCAGCTCCCAAGATAGGTTCAAAGACTAACTAAAATTGTTTTCTTTTTAATTCATCTCCTCTGTGTCTACATAAATTCTATAGAGAGCATCAGTTCAGCTAAAATCATAACTTCTAAATTATATATAATTTCATAATTTCAACCCAGAGTGGAAATTACAGAGAATGCTGTTGGCTTTTTATATGCGGAGCCTGCCCTATTCCAATTCTGTCACCCTACATCTCAGTAACATGTGCCTAAAACAATCAAAACTGAAGATATGTGGCTAACATTTATTGCTGAACAACTTACAGTCAAATTAACCTGAAACATTTAATTATACAGATGTAACAGTTTCTCTATTTCAAGGTAATCAGGAATAAATGGTAAGCTGTTCTAGGAAATGACAATGATTCTATTTTTTGACATTTTTTCAGTATTGTACTGCTCTCTTATCTATAATTAACATCTGTAACAGAAATTCCTTGGAGAAGTACAGCATTTAGTTATAATCCAAATGATTAAACATCAACTCATATTACACAGATAGAGATAAACACACACACATATTGAAAGGTAAAGCCAGAGTCTGACTCCATGAAGTTGAATTGGCCCTGTTCTGACAGGTTTAGAATAGTACCAGGGAAGCAGACAAAACAGAGTTTGAAATACACTTTTTTAAATTTTTTTAAAGGAAATGTACATTGTGTTTGGCAAAGGCATGTATTTCTGTTTGACAGAAGCCTGCTGAATATAGTTGGTAGTAAAGGTGCAAGTCTGAACCCAGAGGAAGCCAACTTCATGAAAGACTATTTTTAGGTGAAAGAAACATGGGTTTGTTTCAAGTAGAAGAAAATGAGGGAGATATGAAAGAGTAGCAAAGAATGGTTGAGGAAATAGAGTAGAATAATGGAATTAAAAAGACATTAGAGGCACTAGCCAAAAGTTGAAGGCAAGCCTTAAAAAGGAATAAAGAGGTGAAGATTAAAAGGGAAAAAAAAAATCTTCTAAACAATGACTACCTAATATGAATGCCACTCTGCCATATATATATATAGATATATCTATATATATATATATATATATATCTCAAAATGATTAAAAAAAAAATTCCCCTCCTTTTCTCCTATATACAGGGGAGGGCATTCAAATAATCAAGTATAAGGTGTCTACTGGTGGGAGTGTGGCAGAAGTACAGAGAGGATGAGCTTCCACCAGCATCTAGAGTCCATGGAAGGGGGTCATACCTCTTTCTTTGCGGACCACTTTGCCTCAGAACTTACAGGATGGAGGCTGACATGATGCCCTCCCTGAATCAGGACAGCTTCACAGATAATATGTAATGCAGAATATCATGAAGTGAGAAGCAGAATGTACTGAGACACTTCTTTCCCTTTTAAATTTGATGTATTTTTTACAGCATCATCTACTTCTCAAGATAAGCAAATCATTTTTAAAAATAAAAATGTCAAACAGTTTTTTAAGCTTTTTATTTTCCTTCCTCTCTTTGATGCAAATTTGTGCTATAAAATAGCACTCCATTCCCATTAAATAATTTTAAAAGAACTTTCACAGAAAAGTAGACATATAATTTAATAGAGAAAATTTATTTAAAATATTGTATATATTTTTCTAAAGAATAGATGTTACAAAATAGAAAAAAAAAGTCACCACCTTCTCTTAATATGAAAGAGGCACTAGATAAATCAAGAAGTGATTTTCAAAGATAAATACAACATCCTTCTTCATAATATATGTATAGATTTTACTTTTAGCAATATATATTCATAATATTAAGATAAGATAAAGTTCTTATTTTAAGAAAGAATAAAAAAGTGGACTTAAAAATTCCTTTCTGCCTGTATTGAGAAGTTTGGACTAAAGATGTGAGATAAAGCTGCCTAAATCATAAATGGTTCAGTTGAAACCATTTTCTCCTGGATGTATATTTTTAGACATGGTAAGAATTTATATTAAAACAAGTTGTGAACAAACTTGTGTAAATGTCCCTAAGTGATTGAAATACCATTTACTTTACCATAGACTGGAATGACAGTGTAAAATGAATAAACAATAAAGTGTTATATTTTAAATCTGATACATGTCAGATTAAAATATGCAGAGAAATGGCATATTATTTTTATAAAAAAGAATGGCATAGTACTTTTTAAAATGATACCTGGTACATATGAACTTAGCAAAATTAGTAGAAGTCGGATGAGATAGAGCTTGATTAATTTTCCACTTAAAAGTTATTCAAATAGAAAATTATACTCAAACACTTACCAATTAAGATACAAATGTCATATTGAATAATCACTCATATGCTTCTAAATTAATTACTTAAAAAACTGTTATATAAAATGGATTTTAGCTATATAAAATAATTAAGTGGAACAATCTGACACATTAAACATTTCAGGCACAAATAATAATATTTAATAGAGAGAATTTTATTTATTTATTTTTATGAGAGAGAGAGAATGAGCAGGAAGAGGAGTAGGAGAGGACTGAGGTGGGGCTTGATCTCAGGGCCTGGAGTTTATGACCTGAGCCAAAACCTAACTTGGATGCTTAACAGACTGGTGCCCCAGAGAGGTTTTATTATGAATTGAAAAATGCATTATATCAGTTGTCAAAAAAGATAAACTTTCTGGATAATTGCTCAGCTTTTCATTTCATTTTTCCTCTGCAGACAAAACCAAAATGCTGAAATCTTCTCAAACATGTAAAACTACCACAAATTTTTCATTAACAAGTGTATTGACACTTGGAAAGGACGATTTGTTGAATGAACTCAAAACAATTTCTTTTTTTTTTTTTTTAAGATTTTATTTATTTATTTGACAGACAGAGATTGCAAGTAGGCAGAGAGGCAGGCAGAGAGAGAGGGGAAAGCAGGCTCCTTGCTGAGCAGAGAGCCCAATGCGGGGCTCGATCCCAGGACTCTGGGATCATGACCTGAGCCGAAGGCAGAGGCTTAACCCACTGAGCCACCCAGGCGCCCCTACAATTTCTAATCATTAAAATCCATATTTAAAAAATGTAGTCTGACATTATTTCACCTCACACACAGAAGCAAATTATAAGTCTATTAAGACCTTAATAAGGCAAAATCATAAAACATTTAGATTATAGTTTATGATTGAGAAAAGAAAACAAAGAAAAAAGACAAAAACAGGAAACTGTAAAGACACAAAAAATAAACAGAAAACCCTAAAAGACACAAAAACATAAGCCTTTAAATAAAAGACTGGCACATTTCAATAATATTTCAGTTCATCAGGATTCACTATGCAGAAACTGAAAAGATAGTCCATCAACTAGAAGCACATTTATTTTCCACTGTCAAAACTTTTCATCCTCAAAAATATGAAGAATTACTACTAAATTAGAGATTGAGGAGTGCACTTGCTGTGCACCGGATGTTGTAAGAAAGTGTTAAATAAGTATATGGTACAGCTGAAACTAATGTAACACTGTATATTAATTGAAATTAAAATGAAATCTTAAAAAATAAAAAAAATGCTACTAAATAATAACACAAAGATAACCAGTCAAACAGAAAAAGATAAGCAAAATCTCAAGACAGTCATTTGTAATCTGAAAAGCCTACAGTCTTCTGGAAATATAATAAAAATATCAATGTGGAACATGGAAATTAAAGACAAATAAATTACAGTCCTTTCAAACAAAATGTTTAAGTCTGATAACATCAGGGATTGATAAAGATTAGAACAATGAAAATCTTTTATGTTGCTGGAGAAAATCTATACTTTATAAGCATATTAGAAAATAATTTATTACTATTTGGTAAATCTAGATATTTGCCTAAGAAACACATTTCAGTGTTAAATATCTGCCTGAGAGAAGCCACTGGGCAAGTGAATCTGAAGACAGTTCAATAAATTTACAACAATGTTTATTATAACAAAAATTAGAATTAACCTAAGTAACTAGCAAGAGAATGAAAATATTTTTTCATTTATTCAAATATCTATCTGTATCTATCTATTTCACTTAGATAACATTCAAAGGTATATAAATCTATCCAGTTTAAGATTATATATTTATGTGGCATATTTTAAAAAGGAATTGAATAATTAATGTAAAATTTGGCAAAATTGTTTCCTCCTGAATAGGAGTGAGATGGGATCAGATTCATAGATGGTTTCCATTCTTCAAATTTTTCTCTGTGTGTGAATTCACCTGTTCATTTTACTTCTATTCTTTATCCAATATTAACTATAAATATTCTTTTGTATCTATTCGTATTTAGGTAAACAAAAACAGAACCCTCAAATTAAAAACTTTAAATAAAAAAGTACAATATAATATATAATACATAGATATGATCACTGTATCTGTCTATCATCTATCTATATAATTTTAACACACCAAACTAAGGATTACTTTTTCACCTAAATTTTAACCAATAAAAAATCTATCACAAGTAAGGGAGACATAATAAATAAATATAAGAACAAATCATTGAATGAAACTTTCTTACAGATTTAGGATTTCCCAATTCATGATTTAATTAAAAAAGAAAACATCCTAGGCAGAGGAAAATATAAATCTGTATGTGTCACTTAATCCAAATGTTTTAGATCATTTCCTGAGAGAAACATTTTACTTATGTTATATAGTCATTCTATAAATATTTATTGAGTCATTGTTGTGTATGAGGCACTAGTGATTTAACAATGACCAGCCATTCCAAATATTCTCAAACTATTATACTGTAGGATTAAACACTAGTCATGTATTGGACAGTTTCATTACAGTGCGGTTTAGTCACTGAAAGAAGAAAATTTAATTTTCTTGTAAAATACAAACAAATTTGGAAATTCACTTAATTTTATCTAGTAGAAATAATTTCTAAACCAATTAATGAGTTAGAAGCAGTATTTAACTAGATGAAAAATCAAGGGGGACTATTTGAAGAAATGTGCATATAATATTCAAAAGCTGTAACTGACAAAGAGAAGTATGTACATTGGAGAAACTAATTCAATTTGTCTGTAGAATGAGGGTAAAGGGAGCATTTGCAAAAGATGATGCTGAAGAAGTAAGGATTAATGAATATAAAATTTAGATAGTTACTAGTGTGTTTAAATTTTATTCTGAAGGTAGTAAAGATTCTTTGTAATTCTTTACATAATAGAAGTTCAGGAGCAAATTTGGCTTATAAATCACATTGTACATGTAGAGCCAAAGATGGTACAGTGAACATGGAAGGTAAGAGACAATTACTGTAATGGAAGGTAGTAGGTAAGAGATTATTGCTGTAACCCAAGCAACCTTATTGCAAACAAGAACAATGGGGGTGGCCAGAACAAGAAATTGGAAGATTAGGAAGATGTTTTAAATTTACAGGAGATTAAGAGAATATGGGGATGGTGAGCAAGAGAAAGCACTCCACAATATTGTCTTTCTGGCTTGAGTTAAGTATATGATTGTGGTTACATTCACTCTATAGAGATGGGACATTCCAGGAAAAGGATTGCTTAATAAAAATTTAAAGTTTTACAGGTAGAACATACAAATAAATATATCAGAAATAAATTAGCAATAGAAGTCTAGATTTCAAAACAGACATTAGAAATATTGACATTATAATAGGGTGGATAGAAGAAAAAGAATATGCAAAAAAAGATTAAGGAAGGACTACGTAACAAGGACTTACACTATAAAAGAGGGGTCATAGATGTGACAAAAAGTGTTTAGAAGGAAGAAGGACAATGATATCTAATGTTTTTAAGGACTCAAGGAAGGTAAGGATTTTGAAATCCCATCACACTGAAGTTGGTCTTGGAGAGAGAAATTTTAATAAATACCATAGGATTTCACTCATATGTGGAATTTAAGAACCAAAACAAATGAACATAGGAGATGGTGGGAAAACAAAAAAAAGAGAGAGAGGGAAGCAAACCATAAGAGACTCTTAACTATAGAGAACAAACCGAAGGTTGATGGAGGGAGGTGAGCAGGGGATGAGCTAGAACGGGTGATGGTATTAAAGAGGGCAGTCACGGTGATGATCACTGGGTGTGGTTTGTTAGTGATGAATCACCAAATTCTACTCCTGAAACCAATATTACCCTATATGTTAACTAATTAGAATGTAAACAAAAACTTGAAATAAAAAGTAAGAAAAGAAATACTCTTTAAATCGACCAAAAAAAATAATAAAGTGAATGAAGATTGAAGTCAAATCACAGTGAATGGAGAAGTGATCAAAAGTGATTTAGTGGCTTTAGACACCCCCACCCCACGCCAATTTAGACTTGTAAAGAGAACAATTCTTTTGCATTACTGGGGATTTTGGAACTGTAGAAGTTTCTTCTAAGAGACTTGAGCAGGATTTGAACACAAATTTGAAGTTTCCATGTGAGAGGCAGTTTGAAAATAGAGGGCAACTGGTGATGGATGGAAAGACATGTCTGTGAAGTCTTTATAGAATGAAGTCCTTAGCATAGATGAAAACCCAGTCTCTAACAGTAAAATAAATAAATAAATAAATAAATAAAGGAGGGAATAATTGATGTAGAATTTATTTGACCTCCTCTCTGTCTCTCTCATATTAGAGTATGTACGAGGTTTTCATATATCACAACTATCTAATTCTAGAATATTTTGTTCACCACAGACATTTTATAATCATTTATAGTCCTATAAATTTTATAATCACTTCTGATTTCTTCCCTTCACCCAGCAAGCACATGATCGACACTACTCTACTTTCTATCTCTATGAATTTGCCTATACTGAGTATTTCATAGAAATGAAACCTTTGATGTCTGATTTTTTTTTTCACTTAGCATAATGTCAAGGTTCACCTATGTTATGGCATGTATCAGTATTTCATTTTTAAATGGTCTTTGTTAGTTTGCTAGAGCTCTGATGGCAAAATGCTAAAGTTGAATGGCTGAAACAACAGAAATTAATTTTCTCACAATTCTGGAAGGTTGGAAGTCCAAGATGATGTGTCAGCAGAATTGGTTTCTCCTGAGGCCTTTCTCCTTGGCTTGCAGGTCAGGTAGTCTTCTCTTTCTGTGTCCTCATTTGGGGTTACTTGAAGGAAAATTTCATCTTCATGTAAGGACACCAGGGCTCACATTAATGATTTAATTTTAACTTGGTTATCTCTTTCAAGACATTGACTCCAAATACAGTCACATTTCCAAGGTATTGGTGGTTAGGACTTCAACATAAAAGGGGCCACAATTCATCATATAACATGGTCAATTACCATAATATTGTCTGAATAAACCACATTGCTTATCCATCAGGTGCATGGAGATGGTTTCTGTTCTTTACGTATATAATTACTGCTACTAAAAATATCTGAGGACAGTTTTTGCATTACATATTTTGTCACTTCACCTCTGGATGGAAATAATTTCCTGCTGCTCTATGTCTTGATAGATGCCTGGATAAGAGAAGGCTAACTCTCTCATATTGTGCTTTGCTTTTGATTTTTATTAAATTTAAATCTCTTAAAATTTAAAATTATGTTTCATCAAAATATCACATTTTAAACACACTTAAATGTACTTTTGATATAATTTAGGACAAAATAAAAATCAAAAAATCATGATCACATATATTAACTTTAACTTCATAGAAACTGACTTCATGCATCTGTAAGCTTTCTTAATAGTCTCTATATAGAATATTTTCTACTTAGTTATTGTCATTTTCATTTTATTTTAGATGATTTATTTAATTTATGTGGTATGTTGAAGTGACCCGCATGAAAACGTTGTAGGACTGTTAACACTATTTATAATAAGATACCACAATGTTAAGTGCCTATTAGCAGCTTAATAGCTACTTTAATGATATACTGACATTTTTAAAAAGTAAAATTATCATTTAATGTCAAAACGAGAACATATTCAAATATAATTTAGAGAGGTAGTGGGTTTAGTTTTCAGTTTAAAAAGACAATATTGTACTAGCCTTTGAATACCTTGTATTTTTCTAACATCTATAGGCTATATTAATTTACAGTAGGTCACTACAGAAAAGTGGACCATGTAAAATGCAAAAATATTTTTCAAATTGATTTATAAATATAAAATAAGAAAAACAAGTTAAAAAATTTTGTTAAGGTAATTACTTGAAACATAGAAGGCCCATAAATTTGTTTTTTATTTTTTCATGTCATTTAAGAAATAAATCTATACATCTACTTGTTCATATTTGTTACCAGTTTATAAATTATAAATGTTACTATGTAGATAAGGTAATTTAGATTGCTTATTCAAATTTTAGCTTTTCTTCCACTTATTTAAGTAAATTTAACTACAACCTTATATATTGCACAAAGATTATTTTGTGTCCTAATAATTTTAGACAATTTTAATAATTAGGTATCAAAATATAGGGACAGAGAAGTATTAAGAAACTCAATGAATATATGAAAATGATAGTTATATACGGGGTGTATTCTTGGGTCATATACTGAGACATACAAATGAGCATCTACCTCAGGGCATCTAGGGAATGTAACACTTGAGATAAGTTGTTAACAACTAGCATGGACTAAGCACAAAGGAAGAATGTTTGGTTATGTAAAAATTATAGATTGCACTCTGGAAATAGAGAAAACATTTGTATACTTGAGTGAGTTCATTTTGGCTAGAGCTGCGGCATGTTGGGAATGGTGGGAGTTGAGGCAGATAACTCATGAAAGGTTATGCCAAGCTATAGAGTAGAAAAATTAATCCTAAGTGAGAGTAATTAGATGATTTTTAAATGGGAAATGTCATAATGCAATCTGTATTGTTTTCTTGTTTTATCTAATCTATTTTCCCATTTATCCATCCACCCCTCCATTCATTCACTTATCTTTCTATCCATCCATTGACTTATCTACTTATTGATCTGTAACCAAATGCCCCCCTCATGCACACACCGTTAAGGAGGATATGAGGTAAAATTTGCAATTGAGAGCAAAAAATTAGTGACAACTTTGTAAAATAAACAATGGAGTTATTATTTTATAAGAAAGGGAATACACGGGGCGCCTGGGTGGCTCAGTGGGTTAAGCCACTGCCTTCGGCTCAGGTCATGGTCTCAGGGTCCTGGGATCGAGTCCCGCATCGGGCTCTCTGCTCAGCATGGAGCCTGCTTCCCTTTCTCTCTCTCTGCCTGCCTCTCCAACTACTTGTGATTTCTCTCTGTCAAATAAATAAATAAAATCTTAAAAAAAAAAAAAAAGAAAGGGAATTCACTTTTCTGTAGCTTCCTCAAGAATGAGAAATAAAACCAGTGGGTATATCTTGAAGCAAACTCTGCCTCTGGTGCTCGTAACTCTTTTCAATGACCACAAATATGTGAAACTTAATGAAGTATCCATTAATGAAAGGACAAGAAGCTTGCTATTAACTAATTCCAAATACAACAGAGGAGAAGGACAGCTATTTCCCTGATTTTCATGGGATTAGTCTTCAGAAAGTATCAGTCTCTAATGAGTGTCTGATAGTGGCTTTCTGTGGTATTCATCCCACTTGCTTTCCTCAGTTTTGTTATCACTTTAATTAATTAATTTGTTTACTTAAAAAATATTTATTTATTTGAGAGAAAGAGAGAGAGAGAGTACAGAAAAGAGAGGGAGAAGCAGACTCCCTATTGAGTAGGGAGCCTCACTCAGAGTTAGATTTCAGCACCCTGAGATCAAGACCTGAGTTGAAGGCAGACACTTACGTGCCCTTTGTTACCCCTTTTAAAAAAGAGAAAAGAAGCAAACTTTTACCTTCGGTCATCTCAAGATAGCCTTTAATAAATGATTGAAAAGTTCCAAGAACATTAGTAATATCACGGCAATCAGATAATGCAAGATTTATATATTACTCTGTGTAATAGTCAAAATGATGTATTACACGGGTACTGTAATTGAGGGGCATAAATATAGAGTTCTGGGAATGAGTTTAATTTGATCACATAATTTTAAATGATGCACATTAATAATTAATGTATTATGCTCAAATATAACTTGAGTTATATAAATTTCCACAGAAATGCCATACTAAATTATCATGATTAGCATTAGCTTAATAAATATCAAATAAATTATTGTCAGACCAATTACTTTTAAAGCATTTATGATTCATAAATACTGCATAGAGTATGTCAATAATTAATAAATATTTTAAAATAACAATTTCTTGGTGTAGTAGAGAGTTTCCACAGCAGACCACAATAATTCCTCTTTCCCTTTGTAATGTAACTTTACAGATTCTTCCATCAAATAATTGGATTTTATATTCTCAGTCCTTGAACCTGGGCTGGCTCTGTGACTTGTTTTGTCCAACGTAATGCAGCAACTTGACTCTGTAAATTTCTGAACCTTGCATATTTGCTCTTACCTTTGTGGAATGTTTCCCTGAAATCGAAAGGATTTTTACTCTTTTATACAAGAGGTTTAAAAGTCTGATGGAACAAATGTCAGTTGTTAGAAGAGCTAGCGTAATTGTAGTTGACGACTCAGCACAGGTGAGTTGTGAATAACCCAGGAGAGATGACCAGAAGTGCTTTTGAGCCCAATCTAATTGTTAAGAAATCACAAATAAACCGATAGAGTTGTTTAAAGTCTCTAAATTTTAACATTGTTTCATATTCAGCAATATAAATGACGGATTTGTGTAGCATTTAAATGATAATTTTCCATATTCATCTTTATTTTTTTAGATAATTTAATAGACAATTAAAGTATGGAAAGAAAATATCAGACAAAAATGAGATAATATAATAAACTATTTAGAACAGGTACTAATATTTGGGAGTATTACTATGTGCCAAGGATATTACTAAATGTGCTGGTTTATTTATTTATTTATTTATTTATTCATTCATTCATTCATTCATTTGAGGGAGAGAGACAGAGAGAGCTCAAGCAGGGGGAGTGGCAGAGGGAGAGGAAAAAGCATCTCCCCACTGAGCTGGAAGCCTGACATAGGGCTCTATCCCCGGACCTGGAGATTGTGACCTGAGCCAAAAGCAGATGCTCAACCATCTGAGTCACCAGTTGCCCCACTAAATGTGTTTTATATATATGCTGAATAATCCCATATGATATAAAATAAACATATAGATACAGTTATATATAATATGGAAAGCTACATTTAATTTACTTACTCAGAAATGAAGACACAGTAAATATGAATAAATTAACCAATGTCATAAAACCATCATTGAAAAATATGCCCAATTGTGTCTGATTTCAGAGGATACATTTTTCTTAGTAAACCAGAGCAATTTTTTCTTGGTATAACTTTATATAAAAATGATTTCTTACTCAATTAACTGATAAATATTGTGAAATAATAGGAAAAAATACATATTACTCTCCCCCCCCAGTTCCTGATACAAAGATCTTAAAACCCTTATAATTTCCTAAGTGATAAGAGTACTAGGAGTAGCTTTTATTCTAATATATGATCTTTAATCCTAGTTCCTGACAGTTTCTAAATTCCTTACTATTTCCTGGGTGATAGGAATGTCTTCTGTTCCAATGAGGTGACTCTTGAAATAATAATATTATTATGTTATTTTATCCAGGATGGACTGCTGGTTAGCTCCAGGATGGGGACTGCACCAGAAACATTAAGCCACTATTAGAAGTCCTGAACTTTCAGCCCTGCTCCCTACCCCTAGCCCATCTTCTGGGAAGGAGAGAAGGGTTGAAGTTTGAGTTTGTGATTCATCATGCCTGTGTGATGAAACCTTCATAAAAATCTCACAAGTACAAGGTTCAGAGAGCTCCTGCGGAGAGGAAAAACAAGCAGTATTCTATACCCCAGCTCCTTGGGACTTTTCCAGGTCTGGCTCTCTGTATCTCCTCATCTGGCTGTTCACTGAATCCTTTATCATATCCTTTATTGTATAATAAACTGTTTTCTCTGAATCTGTGAATTGTTCTAGCAAATGATCAAATCCAAGGAAAGGGGGTCATGAGAACTTCTAATTTGCAACCAAATCAGACAGAAATTGTGAATAGCATGAGGACCTGCTACTTGTCATTTGTGGCTGAAAGTGAAGGATAATCTTGTGGGACTGAGCCCTTAACCTGTGGGATCTGATGTTATCTCAAAGTATTGAGAGTAATTGAGTTAAATTGTAGGACACCCTGCTGGTGTTTCAGAGAAAGACTTGATGTGAGAAAAACACTCACGCATCTGGTGTCAGAAGTATTGCGAATGCGGTAATAATGTACAAGTGAAGGAGAAACCCAGGCAGGGTTTCCTCGGTTTTTCAGGTTTTAAACATTACCGCATAATAGCAATCAAAATCCAAGGTGATTGTACCATTTATAAACTCACCAAAAACACATGAGTTATTATTATCTCAATTTCCTGTCAGCAATTAGCATGATGAATAGTTTCTCATTTCTAGTCTGACAGAAATTAAATATCAACTCATTTTTAATATTTTTATTTTTCTAAATGAAATAGTGAGAATTTCTTAATATTTTATTGAACATACAGGTTATCTTTTAAATTTTTCTCACTAGAAATATTTTCATCAAGAAGTGTTTGATACATATTTAGTACTTAATCCATGTAGGAATGATCTTTGTACACAGTATGAGGCAGAATAAAATTTTCCTTATTTTTTCTGCATTGATAGCTGATTTCTCCAGTATTACTAGAAGAGCTGTTTTCAACTATATTAGTTTCTATTACTCTGTAACAAATTACCAAAAATTTTAGTGGCAAAAAGCAGCACACATTCATTCTCTTACAGTTCTAGAGGTCAGAAATCTTACACAAGTCTCACCAGACTAAAATAAAAACACTGGGTTGGCAGGAATACAGCTGAGCAATGGCGCACTGTTCAGACATGCCTCCCTCACGCCACCCACAGGTTGAAACTGTCTAGAGTATCTCTGATTTCTCAAAGAAACCCTAAACTTAGGCCCTACCCTAGAGCTGGCTTTGGAATCACTTAGCCCAGCAGTACCTTAGAACCTGTTCACGTTCCCTTATCTGGAGTCAACTGATGAATTCTTACGCATGGAACCAAAAGTGCGATCCATTTTTTTTAGAGATGGATAAATCAGTCTTCAACAAAACTAAAAATGTTTCCTTTGTGAAAGACAGTGTTGAGCAAACAGGGAGGCAAACCACAGACTAGAAGAAAATGCTAGCAAATAGCCTATTCAAGAAAGGTGATGCATTGAGAATATATAATAGACCCTCAAAACACAACAATAAGGGAAAAAAACACATTAAAAATGACTAAAAGAGGGGCGCCTGGGTGGCTCAGTGGGTCAAGCCGCTGCCTTCGGCTCAGGTCATGATCTCAGGATCCTGGGATCGAGTCCCGCATCAGGCTCTCTGCTCAGCAGGGAGCCTGCTTCTCTCTCTCTCTGCCTGCCTCTCCATCTACTTGTGATCTCTCTCTGTCAAATAAATAAACAAAATATTTTTAAAAAAATGACTAAAAGAGATAATTTACCAAACAGGGTATGAAGATAACAAGCACGTAAAAAGACATCCAATATCATCAGCCCTTATGGAAATGAAAAGTTAAAAAAAGAGAGAGAGAGAGAGAAAGGAAGAAAAAAAAAAAAAAACATGATGAGTTAACAGTACATGACCCATAGAGTAACTAAAATAAAAATAATTTTGACGATAGTAAGTGCTGGAGGGTGTAGAACAGCTAGAATTCTTAAACATTGCTGCTCAGGATGCCAGAAGTAAACTTAAGTCTATACAAAAAACTTCACACGAAGATTTGCAGCATATTCATGTTGCTGAAAACTGGAAACAACCCAAATATGTTACAAGAGACTAACAAATGAACAAGTAAAATACTATGGACAATGGAATAGAATAGAATACTATTCAGCAATAAAACAAATACATTTTTCATAAACACAACAATCTGGATGAATTTCAAATGGACTGTGCTCAGTAAAATAAAGTTGGTCTCAAAAGATGGCATGGTTTCACTTATGTTACATCTTTGAAAATAAAAAAACAAAGTAAAAATTAAAACTATAGAAACTGGAAAGACTTCAGTGTTTGCTACAGATAGGAGAAGGGGATGAGAAAAAGGAACAGCATTAGATTGCTTTTGAAAGTGATGAAACTGTTCCGTATCCTAACAATGGTGACCATTCACATGAATCTATACATGTACTAAAATTCACAGAATTTTACATAAAAGCACTCAATTTTAATCCACGATATTTGAAAAAAAAATAAGAAATAAATGCAGGGGCACCTGGGTGGCTCAGTGGGTTAAGCCTCTGCCTTCGGCTCAGGTAATGATCTCGGGGTCCTGGGATCGAGCCCCACATCGGGCTCTCTGCTCTGCGGGGAGCCTGCTTCCTCTTCTCCCTCTCTCTGCCTGCCTCTCTGCCTACTTGTGATCTCTCTCTGTCAAATAAATAAATAAATAAAAACTTTAAAAAAATAAAATAAAAATAAATGCAATATTTCAGATCAGGCATTTAGGTAGCCCTGTTGAAATGTTATTTTTGAAGTTGAAGTTACAGCCCGTTATTCCTTTGGATTCAAAGGCTTTTGTGAAGTACGTTTTTAATTAGACTAACAGCTTGCAATCATCTTTTGTGAAGTCTCAGCCACAAGTTCCATAATTTTGAAACCCTTCTTAATAACAAAAAGGTCAGGCAATCTAAAGAGCAAAAGAGGTGAGGATGAGGGTCTTGGGTGAGAACCTGGATGAGAGCTTTAGGTTTTGTTAGTAAAGCAACTGCTTCAAAGCCTTTATTATATTAACACTGCCTAGTCCACTCATTAGATTTTTTTTTTTAAAGCTACAGCTTTATTTTTAGATTCTTGGTCATTTTAGTAATCTATGGTCACAAAGCAGGAGTGATTCTTTTGGACTTGTTTTATCACCCACTTCTCTTATTTTAATTTTTAGACTGAAATATCTTTTTGGTTTAAATTTTTTCCTAGTTTCCCTGAGGATTGGCAATGGCTGTGGGCTGTATTCTTTGGCCATTTGCCTTGTATTCTTTGTTCATCTCTACTTCTCTTTAATTTTAGTTTATGCTATCCTATTTACCCCAAACTTCTTGTCCCAACATCTATATTTCATAAAAAATAATACCAAGGGCTCCTGGTGGCTCAGTTGGTTGGGCGACTGCCTTCGGCTCAGGTCGTGGTCCCAGAATCCTGGGGTCAAGTCCCGCATCAGGCTCCTGGCTCCGCGGGGAGTCTGCTTCTCCCTCTGACCTTCTCTCCTCTCATGCTCTCTTTCACTGTCTCTCAAATAAATAAATAAAATCTTAAAAAAAAAGGTAATACCAGATATTTATAGTGTACTTATAATCCACCAGTTTGTCCTCAAAATATAGATAGAAGCATAATAATTTCATGTTTTACCTGTAAGGAAACAGAACACAAAAATATTTAGAATTGATAGATTATTGGAGAAAATATGAAACATATTTGTTTTGAAAATATAAAATATATTTGCGTTATAGCAAATCATTTTCTTTCCACTGTTCACTGATATACAACTAGAGAAAGAGGAATAGAGTGTTAATACTCTGTTACTTACAAGACTTAGAAAAAAAAATCTATCTTTGTACAAGAGAACTGGAAAAAGAAAGTAAGAACAGAGCAAAGCAAAACATTCATCTAAGGAAAATGCTTTAAAGAAAGTATAATAGTTAGATAAATTCTATTTAAAAATTTTAGTATTTCTCCACTATTGATCTGAGGTCCAAAATCTGTTCATTTTGTAACTGCCAAACCTTATTCCATGAAAAAATTTTAAGTGATGTAAGATTGCTGAAATGAGGATGAGCTGGTGCATTTCTTGAGCAGTTTAAATTGAGCTTTCTAAAATCCTCTAAGCAGTTCAAATCTAAAAATAACCTAAATTATTCAGATCTTTAATAATGTGCAAATACAATTCCATCCTTTCTAAGCTCTAGGTGTGTGATAATTCCTATCATTTTTCATTAAAGTCTGCTGGATTTTGAACATTTAGAATTCTAATCTCATTTCCACAAAGGGCTGAAATAGCATTAATATCGATCTCAAAGGAGATCACACATTTCATGTGCTTAGAGGAAGAAGGCACTCCAGGAGCCTTTGGCAGAAAGAAAGAAGGGAAAGAGAAACACCACCCTTACGTCACGAGGCAGATTCCATCTGGTTAAGATGTTGGGGGGAGGGGGGTTGGGAGAAGGGGGGTAGGGTTATGGACATTGGGGAGGGTATGTGCTTTTGGGTAAATTGGAAGGGGAGGTGAACCATGAGAAACTATGGACTCTGAAAAACAATCTGAGGGGTTTGAAGTGGCGGGGGGGTGGAAGGTTGGGGTACCAGGTGGTGGGTATTATAGAGGGCACGGCTTGCATGGAGCACTGGGTGTGGTGAAAAAATAATGAATACTGTTTTTCTGAAAATAAATAAATTGATAAAAAAAAAAGATGTTTGGGCATCTCCAGTATGAGACATCAAATCAAAAGTGTACCAAAAAAAATTTACTTTGACAACGGTAAGTTGTTTTTGTAATTTACCTTCAAGGGGTTACCTTTTATAAACCATTCTATATTACAACCTATAGAAAAGCTAACTACATGCATAGTATATTTAATAATATTAGATAGTCTAGATAAGAGGGAGAAAAATGTTTTCTATATCCGAAATCAAGGGATTTAAGGAATATATTACCAAGTTAAATAGGTAAGAAAGGGGTACCTTGCTGGCTCAGTTGGTAGAACAATAAGACTTTTGATCTCAGGGTTGTGATCTTAGTCCCACATTGGGTAGAGAGATTACTAAAAAAAAAATAAATAAAATCTTTAAAAATAAATAAATAAATGGATAGGAAAACAAGTAATGATTTTGCATCGGACATAAATTTACTTTAAAAAAAGTTAGATCCTTGAGACATATCAGTTATGTAAATTAAATATGGTTTTTATGGTAAGGATGAACTTAAGAAATACTAAACTATAGAAATTGTAGTAGAGAAGATCATCAAATTATCAAACTTAGAAAGTATGTCCATTATTTCTTTGTATTTTGAAATTTAATTGCAAAAATCTTCAGCCAATTCAACTCACAGTTATGTGAGTAATGTATTTATATTAGTGAAAGATTCTTTATGGTTACTTTCCTGAGATTCAATTCACAGTCCTTATGTTAGAAGCAACTTCCCTTACCCTGCCAACTTTTAAAACTATGATTCCACTCTTTTTCAAGAGCTTTCTTTCTTTAACTAGATGAAAGGTAATGTGAGGCCACCATAAACTCAGTACAACACAGAAAAATGTAGTCAGTTCAGCTTGCCTGCAATTTTAGTGCATTCTACTTTCAAACCATGGAAACCTAAATACTTGGGAATTTTCCATTTCAGTTAACTTTTGTTAGCCTATACGATATGCCTCATTCAGTTAACACCTATTATTGACTTACTATTATGTGCATGTTAGTACTGGCCACAGCCTCCAAGATGAAACAGTAGCTTCTGTTAGCTTCTTTAAATTTTACATCACAGATATTATGAATTTTGAAATGTTCTGACTACATGAAGAGACAGGGATTCTGACTGTCTCACAGACATTAATTAAGGGCAAAACTTTTGCAAATGTTTCAATATTTTTAGAGGAGGAGTTTGATGAACCTTTACTCTAAATAAGATTAAGTTGGTCTATTTGTTATAATGCACATTTCTGGGCATCCCAGTAAAAGGGGCTAAGAGGTGGATTCCAGAAATCATCCTAGAGGGTTATGAGAGATCCAAGAGACACTTTCTAGAAATTAACTTCCTGATCTGTGACTGGATAGGGCTGGTAGACTATAATTCAGGACTTTCAACAGGGGTCACCCAAAGGAGTTTATCAAAGTGGTTACAATTTTAAAACCCTTTAAATGACTGACTCTCACAATATCTTTCCAGTCCCTCTCCCTGACACACACACATACCAAAGGACCTACCTGCCTTTCTCTTTGTCTCAGTAAGAACCACTGTTCCATTTGATTCATAAGCTTCCATTCACCTCTAATATTCTCCGGCGGTTCCTTGTCACAATTTGTTTTGCTTAGAACCAAAACAATGAACATGGACATTGCAAAGACATTTCTATTGCAGATTAGTTAAGATTCAGAGAGATTTAGTGGGCAGGGATCAGGTTTGGGGTTTAAACCACTCACTGACTCTGCGACCTTGGACAAATTACTTAACCTCTTTGAAACTCAGTTTCCTGTCCTTGGAAGTTGAATAATGGTACCTAGCATTCAGGTTTATTGCATTGATTTCACAAGATAAAATATAGGGAGTTGTTTTGCAGTGCCTAATCCATAACATGTCCTCAAAAGTAACAGCTATTTTTTGTTTACTATTATTATTTCATTTTTTAAAAACATATTACTCATTAAACTATAAAAAACAACAAATATATAACCATGATTACAATAAATTCTTAAAAATGATTACAGTGTTAACTATTTGAGTTTTCTTCTGTCACCTATTTAAAAACCACTTTTATCTTCGGAGCTGCCATCACTAATTGTTACTTTAAAGTTTACACATACATGGGGGGTGGGTCTCATTTAATCCCTGAGAAAGTTTTCCTTTACCTCTAATTTTGCCTTGTCTTTCAGATTAAGTATTTAACATTCTAATTAAGATGCTATAATTGACATAGTAATTTAAAACCTGCTGTTGGAATGCTATCAGTATTGAAATCCTACTTTGCCTGATGTCCATCTGAGGATTGGAAACCAGATTCTTGCCCCCCTCCCCCCCGCTCTAGGGAAGACTGATTCCCACAATCCACTGCTACTCATTTCTGGGAGTTACAGGACATGTTCTTCCACCTGCCACATATATCCCCTCTGATATCTCCCATGTTTTGCAGGTCTGCTTGTTTCTAGGTACTTGATGTCTCTCTTGTAGACCTCTGTGAGTTTCAATTTTGAGAGGTCTATGTGATGAATTCTATCAACAATTTTTGGCCTTGGTGTACATCTCAATCAGAAGCTCAGCAGTCCCTCAGACTATAACAGCTTGAGGTTAAAGATTCTTCATTTTCAGGTTCACAGGAACATATCAAATTTAAGACAGTGTTTGGATAATTCCCAGACTACATTGATCTAAAACTTCTTCCTACTGTGTATTGTTCAACCTGGCTATCCGGTTTTTTTGTTTTGTTTTGTTTTGTTTTTTTGGTGGTGGTGGCTGGTCAGCTCTGGGAACAAGATAAGAAAGGATAGAAAAGTTATGAAACTCATTTCATCACATTGAAAGGCCAAATTGAAATGGATGATGGGTCTAGTAACTAAGTAGAAGGCTTGGCTAAGCAACATGTTGACAGCAACACTGTCTGCTGTTGTCTGTAGTCCACCATTACTGCTCCTCAGAGCAGCCTGTCACATACTAAAGATGGTGTCCCCTTCTGCCCAGCAAAATGTGAAGGCCTGACTTCCAATGTGATGGTGTTTGGAAGTGGGGATTTGGGAAGGTACTTAGGTTTAAATAAAGTCATGAAATTGGGGCGCCAACCTCATGATAGATAATCCTCATGATAGAATTAGTATCCTTCTAAGAAAAGAGAATTCTGAGCTCTCTCTCTCTCTCTACCACTTGAAGACACAGCAAAAAAAGCATCCATCTGCAAGTCAGGTAAAGGGTTCTCACCAGACACAGAACCTGCTGGCACTTTGAATCTTGGACTTCCAATATCCAAAACTGCGAGAAATAAATATATGTAGCTTAAGGCATCCACTCTGTGGTATTTTGTTATGGCAGCCTGAGCTAGAGCAGTTTACTTAGCACTCCCCTCTTTACCATTCAAATATTTTATGATCTCCCCTTGTTTACTGCAATATCTTCTGACCAGGTCTCTCTGCTTCTTGCTTCATGACTCTCATTCTATTCTTAATCCAGTCAGGATTATCTTGTTAAAATATCACAGAACATATCATCCTTTTGTTCAAAGTCTGCTAGTGTTCTTAATTGATATTCTGAATAAAGCCCAGCTTCTCTCTGCAACATCTCTGACTTCATCTCCTACTTCTTTCCCTTGCACTCTTCCATCCACATTAGACCCCTTCATTTCTATGAATATGCCAGGTATTCTGCTATCTCAGGACCTTTGCACTCGCTGTCCCTATTGGCTGGATTGTCTTTCACCCAATTACTTACATATTTTGTACCAGTTCTTAGTTCAAATGTTATGTTTTCAGTGAGGATTTTCCCAAAGTCTATGCTAAAATCAACCTCCTTTAGTACTCCCTTTCATTTGCCTGCTTTATTAATTCATATCAGTATATGATACACTCAATGTAGTTAATTATTTATTGTCTGACTTCCCCCAAAATGTAAAAACAAAAGAGAAGGGATTTGTCTCTTTTGTTAGCTGTTGTATTTCCAGAAACAACAGAGAATTAAAAATTAATATTGAGAAAATTTAGTTTTAATTAGTGACTTCTTGAAAATGCAAAAGCTGTTTATTCATTTGTCCTCCTTACCTGATAAGCTTGTGTATCCATGCTTTTGGTCAAAATTGCCTTAAAGAATATCAACTTGACAAGAAAGCTAGGGATACTGTGTTGCATATGTGAAATGGAGGCTGGGGATACAAATTCTTTCCATCTTTCTATTCTCCATATTCAGTGTATAAAAATGTCTATTTTTAGGGTTCCAATATGGCTACATAAGACTTTTTTTCCCTTCACATCTATTTATTTTCTAAGATATAAATATTTCTATTGTGAGAAATAGATCAAAGTGCACTGGAGAACAACACCATGTAAAGGGATAAGATAATTATGACTAGATTAGATAAATTTTGAGTCATCCTATGGTGCTGGATGCCCTAATCTCAGGGAAAAAAAAAATGAACTTTTATTTGGAGGTCAACAATAAGGAATAGATGTTGCGTAGATAACCTATGGTGTCTAGCAAAACTTGTAAATATTAGGGCTCACTGATTGGCCAGTATATGACCTCAGTTGTGGGGTAAATATGAACATTCATATCTGTTTTAAAAAAATGGCCAGGATTCATTTATTCATACTGTTATTCAATGGTCCATTAACTAGTAAGTCTTGAAAAGAAGGGATTTAATTAAGATATTGATGTGATATAGTGACTAAAAATTGAAAGAGGAGGTCTTGATAACAATGGAATCAACATTACCACTAGCATTGGTATTTATTCCATGCAATCTATTGACAATGTAGGATAGTGACAATCATTTTGTGTTTCAGGTTTTGAGTGAGACAGGCATGCATTAATCTTAATTCTGACACTTTGGAACTAAGTAATCTTGGGCAAATTACTTAACTTCTCTGATCTCCTCCCCCCCCCAAAAAAATAATAAGTTTCAATCAATACTCACCTTTTAAATTTAATGAGAAAGAATGAGTCAATACGTTTTTCCAAACATGGGGAAACAAAATACAAATAAATAAGCAGTAAAAATTCCTGGAATAATTATCAAAGCACTTCAATGCACAACTTAATCAGTAATCAAGTTTTAAAATCCCTATTCTCATTATAATTTTGCTCTGAGCACAGAATATATATTATGTTGAGTGATGTGAATATTTTATTCTAATCAAAATATTATCATATATTAGAAAAACTGCAGGACCCAGTAGTCTTTGTTAATAATGAAGTCACATTTTAAAAAGTGCTGGTTTTGATTGTTTTACTACCTGTGCAAATGTGTGTAAGAGGTAGAATGGCAGAGGTGAAACACACCTGATTTTAGAATTCAGAGTGTTCGGAGTTTCAGTCACTTTTTCCTGTTCCTAGCTGTACATGTGTGGTAATTTAAAATTTCTGCACTTCAGTTTTATCATTTTTAAAATGGGAAAGGATTCTATAAGTCCATTCTTCTAGCCAGATCTATTTATTTATCATCTATGCCTCTATTTATAGATGTATATATCTACCCACCTACCTGCCTACCTCCCTATAATAAACCATCCCAACATATTGTAGGAGTCAAATAAATTGTAGTTTTATAGATTATTTAATATAGCTGTATTAACAAGGAAATCCATTAAGACATATAACAATACTGGCAACAATAATCATAATGATAGGGACGCCTGGGTGGCGCAGTTGGTTAAACGACTGCCTCCGGCTCAGGGCGTGATCCTGGAGTCCCGGGATCGAGTCCCACATCAGGCTCCCAGCTCCATGGGGAGTCTGCTTCGCTCTCTGACCTTCTCCTCGCTCATTCTCTCTCTCACTGTCTCTCTCTCTCAAATAAATAAAAAATAAAATCTTAAAAAAAAAAAAAACTTAATAATCATAATGATAAAAATATTTGGTGGTCAGGGATAATACTGTTTTAATTAATAAAATTATTCTTATTAATTTTATTAACAAAACAAAATGTATTTTGTATAAAATGTATTAATAAAATAAAATGTATTTTGAAGGGATTATTCTCAGAGATTATTTTCATAATTAATTTATAACTTCATAATTATATTATATATTAATTTATAATATATTGCATATATTATTTTATATCATCTATTATTTCATATTTTATATATAAACAATTTATCAGTTAGTTATAATACCCAGTACTCATCATATTTCTCAATATGTTAAAAATAGAGCTACCCAATGAGCCAGCAATTATACTAGTAGGTATTTATCCCAAAGATACAAATGTAGAGATCTGAAGTGGCACCTGCACCCCAATGTTCATAGCAGCAACATCTACAATAACCAAACTGTGGAAAAAGCTGAGATTTCCATCAACAGATGAATGGATAAAGAAGTGGAATATTATGCAGCCATCAGAAAGGATGAATACTTACAATTTACATAAATGTGGGTGGAACTAGACGGTATTATGCTGAGTGAAATAAGTCAATCAGAGAAAGACAATTATCATATGGTTTCACTCATATGTAGAATATAAGAAATATGGAATATAAGAAAGTGCCCAGAGGCTCATAGAAGGAAGGATGGAAAATGGAATGGGAAGTCATCAGAGAGGGAGAAAAACCACAAGAGACCCTTAACTATGGCAAAGTAATTTTAAATAGCTATTGGATAGACTAACTGATCTAATCACTGATACTATAAGTCTATTAAAATAATTTTGATATCCCCAATGAATTCCCTGCAAGTAACTGCCTGCTTATTTTTTTATTTTAAATTCCATATTAAATTTTAATTAATAGCTCACATTTCATGTGCCTTTATAGAATTACATGATAAATTATGCAAGTTTTGATGTTTTAGATAAGTTTAGACATGCTAAATCAAAGTAGTTAATGATTAAAATGGCTTCTGATTGTCTTCTTCTTCTTAACCTCCTTCTCCTTTTCTCTTTTTCCTTCTATCTCCTTCTCTTTATCCTCCTCCTCCTCCTCCTTCCTCTCCTCCCCTCCTCCTCCTCCTCCTCCTCTTCTTCTTCTTCTTCTTCTTCTTTTCTTCTTCCTTCTTCCTTCTTTTTTATTTTTCTGGCATTTTAAACTCATGAGGGCTTAGGATTTTGATCAGACTTATTTTGTGACTATTTTCTTGGAAAATATGCACATTACAAATACTAATTGAATACCCACAATAGCCCAAGTACTTTTCTGAAAGATGAGTTCATAATAAGAAAAACATAAAGTAGCCTAGAAGAGTACAGCAGAATGATCTAAGTTAATTGGACTCAGAGAAATCTATGGCTTGAGACTAAGTATTAACTATCCAGATGAGGAGAGGGGGAAAGGGATACTGTTTGGAGAAAAACTGGGAAAATAAATAACTTACCAATTTTATAAATTATGAAATAAAATAAAATAATAAAATAAAATTTGAATTAACATGGCTGAAAGTGAGATAAGGGGAAAATGCATTGAGAGGAGATCATAAATATAGGCAGAGACAAAGATGAACATGTTGTAAAGATTTGGGATTGTTTATATTAAGTGCATTTTAAAAAGTTATTGAGTAAAGAATGGGAAAGTGAGTTAACTTATGTTTTATATATATATATATATATATATATATATATATATATATTTATTTTAAATCAAGGAATAGTGGGGGGGGCTGGTTTTTTTTAATTAATTAATTTATTTTGGGCGCCTGGGTGGCTCAGTGGGTTAAGCCACTGCCTTCGGCTCAGGCCATGATCTCAGGGTCCTGGGATCGAGTCCCTCATCAGGCTCTCTGCTCAGCAGGGAGCCTGCTTCCTCCTCTCTCTCTCTGTCTGCCTCTCCGCCTACTTGTGATCTCTCTCTGTCAAATAAATAAATAAAATCTTTAAAAAAAAACATAATTAATTTATTTGACAGACAGAGATCACAAATAGGCAGAGAGGCAGGCAGAGAGAGGGAAGAGGAAGCAGGCTCCCTGAAGAGCCTGATGCAGGGCTCAATCCCAAGACCCTAGGATCATGACCTGAGCTGAAGGCAGAAGCTTAACCCACTGAGCCACTCAGGAGTTTCTTTAATTTTTAATCAGAACATTACCTAGTATTATTTTAAAAAGTCAAAAATTGGGGAAAAGAAGACAGAGGAGTCTAGTGTAAGATTAGATACAAATTTTCAAAAAGAAACTTAATTCTTGTTGAAAATAAAGGAAGATATTTGACTTCTCCCACACTTTCCCTAAATAATTTACATTATAAAGTTTGTAATTGTAGGTTCTTTGTCTCTTGAAATGTTTGGAAACTTTAAAAAAAAAAAAAACTAAATAAACCTCTTAGGTTTTACTACTCAAGAATGTCATTTTCAAGTAAGTGGGAACCATCTTTTTGAAATGTAAGCATCAAGGAAGAGGGTGGCCCCGTGTCCTAGTTAACTGGGTGGGTAGGAGCCTAACTTCAGCAGATGCTTTGCTTCCAGGTTGTAAAACCACATTATCTCATAACGATCTAGAAGTTTATTTTTCCTGTGGAGAAAGCCAATTATCTAACACAGATGGTCACTCCAAATACCAAGTGAATTTAGGATGAACTGTTTGTGACAAATGGTGCTGTCAAGTCTTCTCACTTAAGGACATCTATGAAACGGTTTGTATCTTCTTTGCTGCATAAAAAGGTGGGATTTCTTTCTGTCTCAGCTTGTGATGCCCATTACATTCACGTCCAAGGCTTATTTAATAATAAAGTTGTTTTCTTTCTCTTCTACTCTTATGGAGAGATTTTATGGATTGGGAGGAGATTTTGTTTTTAATTATCTTTTCCCAACACTTGTGCCTCATCAAATCATACCTGACCAGCAGCTGATTAATGTCATTTCCTCCAGAAGATAAAACTCCTTAAACACTCCTTTACTCTGCACTAGTCTGTAATAGTTGTTTTCCAGATTTGATACATAGGCCGTCATCCATGATATCATTTGGCTGAACAATGTATCACCAGATTCTATATATATTTTCTCTACTGTGGTTCAGTTTTACAAACAATATGTAAACCAACCAATTAATAAATAAGCACATCAAATAAGTCATGTCTCTGGTCCCTACCAGAAATAACTTTCAGTACTGGTTATTAGTATTCTGGGGCTTGTGGGAGTAAGATTTGGAGCTATTACAATTCTGCTTGAAGAATACTGTTTATGATCTTATTCCTGTCCTCCATTTTCCATGTGTTTCTAAACATGGTTAATTTTCTCCTAAAACAAACTCCTCTTTAGTAATTCCTCACCATATAAAAAATGAAATTCCCTGATTCTATTCACTATATCTTTCTTTTGCCTCTTTCTTAACTTTATCTAAGTAAATTTGTTAAGTATGGACTTATTTTTTAATTAGCTTCTTTTGATAAAAATCATTGTTTTTTTCATTGAGATATAGTTAACATATAAACATACTAGTTTCAGTTGTACAACATAATAATTTGATATTTGAAAATATTGCAAAGTGGTCATCACAATAAGTAGTTACATCCACCACAACACAGTTATAATTTTTTTTCTTGTGACGAGAACTTTTAAGATCCACTCCCATAGCTATTGTCAAAGATGCAACTTATTATTAATTACAGTCACTATGTTGTATATTACATCCCCACAACTTACTTATTTTATGATTTGCCCCCCTGATTCCCTTCACCCACCTTGTCCACCCCCAACCCTTCACCAATTGGTTCTCTGTAGAAATTCCACTTTTTGTTTTATTTTTTAGATTCCACATGTAAGTGAGATCAAGAAATAGCAAGTGTTGTTGAGAAGGAGAAGAGGGAGCTGTTGGGCTGGCAGAAAGGGCTACTTAAGATGGCGAAAGTTCCCGCCACAAGACCTGAGCTCGGACAGGAGAACAAAGGCCCAAGCAGGAATCTGAGTCCCCTGCCCTGGGCTCCAGTGGACCAATGGGACCCAAACGAGCAGGCGAAATATCCAAATAAGGGAAACTTGCTAAAAGACCCCTGAGCTCCCTTCAAGACCCCTTAAAAGTCCTCTCCTCCCTGCCTTGGGCACGACTTCCGCCACTCTGCTTTCTAGAGTCGTGGAACCTCGCCTGAGGGTGCCCACCTCCTCCTGGTGCAACTTTCCTGGCTCCCCTTCTCCTGAGCCCTGAAACTTCACCCGAGAGCGTTTTTAATAAATCTTGCCTTGCACCCACTTTGCCTGGTGTTGTGTTTATCTCACTGAAAAAAACTTTACAGGAACACTTGTGCACTATTGGTGAGAATGTAAATTGGGGTAGCCACTATGGAAACAGTATGACATTTCCTCAAAAAACTAAAAACAGAAATGCCAAATGATCCAGCAATTTCAGGTTGGGGTATTTATCTGAAGGAATTGAAGAACTCACTTGAAAAGTTATACCCACCTCCATGTTCACTGCAGCATTATTTACAGTAGCTAAGAGATGAACACAGCCTACGTAATCACTGATGGATCAATGGATAAAGAAAACGTAGTGCAAAGTTCAATGGAATATTATTTGGCCATAAAAAGAAGGAAATCTAGACATTTGCAAAAACATGGATCAACGATGAGATTGTGCTAAGTGAAATAAGTCCGAGAAAGGCAAATACCATATGATCTCACTCACATGTGGAGTCTAAAAAAATAGTAATATTTTTGAAACTCATCCACATTGTTGCATTTATTAGTACTAGCTGGTTTTTCTTTGTATTGCCAGGGGCACACCACCGTGTAACAATAATTTCAACATAAGAGGCATTTGGGATGTGTAATTTGGGGATTTATGAAGAAAGTTACTACGGACACTTGTACAAGTAGTATTGTGGGCATGTTATTTATCTTACAAAGATACTTTGAAGTTAAATCATGAGGCCATAAGGTAGTTGTGTTTCTAACTTTATAAGAACTGCCAAAATATATCATTTTACACTCTCTAATAAAGACAGAAGATGTTTCTTTCTGTTCATAATATTCTGAATTTTTTCCTAATTAGGCATAGATGTTGAATTTTCTCAAATATTTTTCCTTCATCTTTTGAAATAGTTTTGTGTCATTGCTTACCTTTATTCTGTCAATATAGTGAAATATTTTAACTTCAAATAATAAAAATGTAATTTTCTGGAATAAACCCCATTTGCTTTTGATGCATTGCACTTTTAACAGATTGCTGCATTTGGTTTGCTAACATTTTGCCAAGAACTTTTCCATCTAGTTTTATAATGGACTTTTTGCATGTGATATTCTATCCTTGTAATTTCTTCTTCAGATTTTGATATCATAGTTATCCTGCACTTAGTCTCATAAAATGGGGTGAGAAGTGTTTCATTCTCTCTTTTTGAGTTTTAGTAAGATTGATATATATTTTTTTTTCCTTAAATGTTTAACAGAATCCTCAGTGAAGCCATAGGAGTTCAATGGTTTTGTTTTTAATTCATTTTCTGTTTCAACATTTTTGATTATACAATCCATTTGAACAACTTAGATAGTCTAGTTGCTCTGCATTTTTCTTTAAAGGTTTATAATGTATGTAGTAACATATCCTCTTTCATTTCTGATATTACTCATGCACATTTTACTTTTTAAAGAATTGTTTAGCCTCTCTATTTGTCTCTAAATTTACATTAACCTTTCAAAGAACCAATTTTGAGTTTTAATTTTTTCTCTATATTTATCTTTCTCAGTTTCATTATTATTTCTTTATTTCTCAATTGTTATTATTTTTCTAAATACTTTGGACTTAATTTGCTTTTCTTTTCCTGTTTCCTAAAAATGGAAACCCACATGTTGATTTTAAACTTCAAAAAAAAATGTTTTTACATGACAAGTTAAAGCTATATTTTCCTCTTCAACATTGCTTTATTTACATCCTACTTTTTTTTTTTTTTTTTTTTCAGGACCTGACTGAAATCAAGAGTTGGATGCCTAACTGAGGAAGCCACCCAGGTACCTACTCCCACTAATTTTTAATTTTTCTTTCCATTATTATTCAATTTGACATATAGTCAAATGTCAAATGTGATTCCTTCCTGTGATTCCTTCTTTGGCCATTTATTATTCCATTTTTTCCTAAAACTTAAGGATTTTTCTAGATTTCATGTTAATGACCTCTTATTCAAATTTGTTGCTTCAGTATTTTTGAAATTAAATGCTAATTGTTTTAAAGTCCATCATATGAGGGCACCTGGGTGGTTCAGTGGGTTAAAGCCTCTGCCTTCGGCTTAGGTTGTGCTCCCAGGGTCCTGGGATCGAGCCCCGCATCAGGCTCTCTGCTTGGCGGGGAGCCTCCTTCCCCCTCTCTTTCTGCCTGCCTCTCTACCTGTTTGTGATCTCTCTCTCTGTGTCAGATAAATAAAAATCTTTTAAGTCCATCATATGATTTTTGAGGAGAAACATTCCATTTGCAGTAATAGAAATTATATCTTCTAGTTTTACGCATAGTGCTAGTTCAAACTGATTGATAATGATGTTTAAATCCATATTTAATTTTTTGGTTACATATTTTATCAATTACTGAGAGAAAGATGATAAAAATATCTTCAACAGTTAATGTGAATTTATCAATTTCTATGTTTAGTTTTGATGGATTTGCTTCATGAGTTTTTTAACTCTGCTATTAAATAAATACAGGTGGGTTTTTTTTAAGAGTTTATTTATTTGAGATGAAGAGAAAGCACAGAGGGAAAGTGGAAAGGGAGGAGAAGACTCCCTGCTGAGCAGAAAGCCCTAGAGGGGACTCAATGCCAAGACCCTGAGATCATGACCTGAGCCGAAGGCAGAAATTTAACTCACTAAGCCACTCAAGTAACTCAATAAATATATGTTTTGATTGGCTTTATTTCCCAGACAAATCACTTATTTGTCATTATAAACCATCCCTCTTTCTCTCTGGTAATAATCATTTTTTTGAAACCCATTTTTTCTGATATTAACAGTTCCATTCTGGTTGTCTTACAATTTGTCTGATAAAATTTATTTTTATTTTTTACTTTCAAAGTCTGTATTTTCGTAGTCAATGTGTACTTGTACTTGTTCAGACAGCAGAGAGCCAGATCATGCTTTCTATTCTGGCTGACCATTCCTACCTTTTCTACCATGACAGTTCACGTTCATGTAATTAGTCATATGGTTTTAGTCAAGTTTTCCTATTGATATATGCTATTTGTTCTAGCAGCTCTACCTTTTCTTTTTAATTATAAGAGGAATTCTATAACACTTGGTCCCCTAGACCGTCACTATTTCCATCAGTGCTTTCTCCTCAAATTCCTGCTCTTTGAAGAGTATCCAGCAAAGGTCTTCCTGTGATGCTACAAATAGAAATAGGATCTTCAAGTCAAGTCACCACATGAAAGAGAGTTACTAGATCAAGAAACAATTGCATTGGAATTTGTGTAAGAATCCTTTGAGTGAGTGTTGAAGCCACTGAGATTTGGGGATTGTTACTATAATAGTATTATTTTACTATACATTACTAAACACATTATAAACTTACTTTAAAAACATTAGCCCCTCCCCCACAAAAAAGTTAGTCCCTTTGAGGTGAACCTAGAGTGCTCCTTTTCTATTCCCATCTAGTTTATATGCCTCATCTGCTCAAAAGCTTATTTCCTTTCCATCTTTGAAGTTTACATCAAGGTAAGATAAAAGTTTACATCAAGATAAAAATATAATTCAAAGTTGAATTTTAAAGTATTTTCATTTTCAAGTATGCCAACCATTTGAAAACATAATGGTCTTACAATTATTACATACAATTAGCCATATTTTAAAGTGATACAAGGTATAAATACTGCTGTCTTGTGTTGAAGATTGTCGCTTCTTTCATTTTTACACAGGATTAATTATCCTGTTCCAAAAATTTCTTACAAAAGTTTTTAAAAAGGTGAGTCTTTGCCACTAGTCTTGTGAGACATTCCAAAAATTTTCCATGCACATTCTTCATTCCTTGAGGAATTGGTAAATTCCATCTATCTGAAAATGATAGATGGTCTTATAATTTAAAAAATGTAGTAGAGTTGTCTAGATTTCACTTCATTCACAATTTTTAAGATTTTATTCATTTATTTGTCAGAGAAAGAGAGAGAGAACAAGCAGTAGGGAGCAGCAAGCAGAGGAGAGAAGCCAGATTCCTGCTGAGCAAGGACCCCCATGTGGGACTTGATCCCAGGACCCTGAGATCATGACTTGAGCCAAAAGTAGACACTTAACTGATTGTTTTACCCAGGAACCCCTGATTTGACTTTCATACCATACAATGGTATGGATTTTTTGCTTTTGTAAAGTAATGAAATTAGCTTTCAGAATGCTGTGCTATAAAACTTTTAGTGGAGTGTGGAATTTTCTCCAGTTGCTTAAGTATCCACAAAGTTATACCTAGCAAAAACATGGGAGAAAAAAATAATGTTCTACTTGTTAAAATCTCTACTTTGAAGTTAGGCAAATGCAGATTCAAGTTTTCTTCTTCCATTCATTAGCTGTATGACTTAAAAGAAATTGATTCCTTGTCCCTCATATACATAACAGAAATAATAAGTCAATTATTTTTTGTAAGGTTAAACATAATAGTAATCCTAAAGTACCTTGTATAATTCCTGAAACATATAAGAAGTAATTAACATTTATTGTCATCATATTTATGAAGTAATTTTTTAAAAATTTACATCAAAATTTGTAATTGAATACAGCTGTCAGATGATCAAGGGCAAATAGTCTTTTCCCCAGTATAAGAGAACAACAAACCTGTTACAGATGAATATATGTTCTTTACCATTTCTAAATAACCATACCACTAATAACACAATAGAATGACAAAAAGTTAAAATATTAAAATACGGGCAACCAGTTCATTGAATGGGTTGAATTCATTATAGACACACACATAAAAAATGATTTTTCTCTAGCTTCGGCTTTCAGACGGGTAGCTTAAACCATGCCTTCCCATTCCCTGGGTGTCCTCTTGGGCAGGTATATAGCTTTCTGTCCAGTTTAAGTTTTTTTTAGCCAGAGATTTTTCCAGGCCAAAGTTAAACTGCAGTCTCACATTCAACAGCATTCAACAGCTGCCTCCGCAGCTCAGGCCACTGAGACTCGGAGACTAGTGATGCCTCGTAGCAGTACTTACTCTTTTACTCTAATTCCCTCCATTGACTGGCTCTTCCAGAGTTGAAAGGAAGGCAAATAAAAAAAGATGTCATGGTAAACAGAATAAGGGTTCCCCATGGGTATCCGCCACAGTTCCCCATAACCTATGACAGTGAACCTTACCTCACAAAAGTGTGAATGAAGTAAAAGAAGCTTACCCAACCTCTGACTGAGGTAATAGACTTTGGCATTAGATTATCCTAGATTGTTTGAGTGGGCACCATCTAATCGCAAGGACCTTTAAAAGAAGAGAAGCTTTCCCAGCTGTGATCAGAGATGTTTTAGAGAGAAGGTCAGATATTTGGCAATGTATGAAGAATTTTATGCCCCGTTCCTTGCTTTGAGATCTAGGGTATTCTGCGAAGAGACTGGAGAGAAATTTCCAGGAGATAGGGCTGCCTCCAGTGGATTGCTGAAAGCGGGATCTCAGGCCTGTAAGTGAATGGAACTGAATTTTGCCAATGTCTAAATGAACAAGAAAAGAGATTCTCTCTTAGAGCCTGCAGAATGAAATATGGTCTGTGGACACCTCACTTTTAGTCTAGTGCAATCTTAGGGATTTCTAACCTACGTAACTCTAAGATAACAAATAAGCGTTGTTTTAAGCCACTGGGTATAAGGTAATTTGTTACAGCTACAATAGGAAGTTAATATGGGGGATAACTAACAGCTCATGCTGTTTGTAATTCCCTTTTAGCTGTCCCTCCTTTGCATAGCAGGCATTGAAATTCTGAATTGTCTTAGAATGAATCTGTGAATTTTTAGAGCCCTCAAGGGTCTCTGTGTTTCACAGTTCCCAGACATGCTGCAGTATTAGACAGAAACTGCTTGACCATACTCATTCAGTTCATCCCAGAGTAGTATAAGGAATTGATGAAGTCCCCACTCAGGCTGGCTGCTTTCCTAGGAAGAGTCCCATTGAAATCATTTGAGCCTGGCTGTCTGCCAATAGTGCCACTTGACCTACAGGCAACTCTTAACTGTCTTGCCCTTCATACACCAAGGGATGTACATCAAGGGCTGCCGCAGCTCCATTGATGTACTCTTGCTTTCCCTCTGGCTTAGTGTGAAGGTGAGGGAGTAGGTGGGGAGGAGTAATACTAAAGTAGTTCACACTAGACCTACAAATTCCACGCTTCCCTTTCTTGACAAACTCTACTTTTATATTTGTTGGTGTTGGGGGATTATTGTGGGTAATGTTTACTGATACGAGTTGGTATTTTGTATAAATTTGAAAGCACCTTTATCTCCAATGCTCAATTTCTCTAACAACCAAAACCAAAAACAAACAAAAAAAAAAACACCCTACAACAATACACATAATTTTACACATGCAAATGTTCCATTAATGTTACTGACTTTAAGTGTATTTTAAAGGTAAAAATTATAAAATTAATATAAATAAGATATAGTTTTGGATTCTTTCATTGTGGCCTCCTTAGTTTTGTCAATGGCTACCCAGGCTAGGAGGCAGATGAGCAACCAAACATTGATAATGAAAGGCTCACATTAAACCGTGCTCTCTCCCTAGCATCTTACTTTGCAAGTTCTTCATCCAGGTAACAGAAATGAAATTGCCCTTCCAGGTGGCCTTCTTTGGCCTTATAAGAAGTGATATTGAAAATCACAAGGCATCTTCAGGGAGAACACAGCTGTATGGAACAAGGAGCTAGAAAACTAAGACCATGGTTGCCTCCTTTAACCAGAGTCATGTGAATGCAAGCATCATTACAAATTGACAAGGAGTTTTCATATTTTCATTAGTAGAAAGAACTCTCAGTTTTCAGGAAGGAGCTTTCCAGGAAAAAATGGAAGGACGGAAAGAACACAGATTGTATGAATTAAAGTGATAGAAGCTACATTATTAGACTCGGACAAACCTTTATTTTTCTGTTCATCACTGGCTTATATACCACAGAACATGAAAAAAATCATTCTAAGAAAGTTGAATCTAGGCTTTCATGAATCCTTCACATGAGTTGTTCTCTTCCGTATAAATCCCAGAGCTCACATGAAAATTCCTTATACTGGACACCTGGATGGCATAGCAGATTAAGTGTCGGACCCTTGGTTTCAGATCAGGTCCTGTGAGATGGAGCCCGTGCTAGGCTCCTGCGCTTAAAATATAATCTGCTCAAGATTTTCTCCCTTTCCCTCTCCCCACCCTCTGCACTCATGTTCTTTTTCTCTCCCTCTAAAATAAATTAAAAAATCTTTTTTAAAAAATTCCTTTTACTTTTTATTATAAAAAACTGAATTGTTAAGCTATTTTTTTTCCATTGTCTACTACCGCAAGATGACTACAATGAAACTCAGTAAAACAATTTTCAAAGGCGGTAATAAACTTGTCACATAAATGGATGATGTAAAAATTTCATTTCATTGGCTTTAAGATTTTCATAACTTTCTTGTCCAGGAAGAAACCAATATTAGCACTGCTGGGAATCAAACTCCTTACTTGAAAGAACAGTAGAAACAGCAGCAAAGAGTGTGGAAAGATTGAACATGAAAGAGAAAGATTTAGAGAATCAATCAACAGGAAACTGTCCAACATTCTTTCCCTGAAGAAAAACCAGCATATAAACCTGCTGTCTTTATTATCTAGCTTGGAGCAGCTCTCTCAGTGGGTTGAAACTTTGTTTACTTTTTTATTCCCTCTACCTTCCTACCTGCAGCTAATTCCTGGCAGGATGCCATCAGGGTATTTAAACCCTTTTAGATCTCTGTCAGAAAAGAAAGAACAGTTGACTTGTATTTCAATAGATATTATTAAGACTTCCTTCATATGGAACAAGGTTAAAAACACACAGGGGTAAAGAATAAACCATTTGGGAGATAAATACGATAAATTTTTCAAGATTCTATAATTTTTTGTCTTTAAGAAAAACTTAATGATGTCTATATATTCTAGGTTATATTAAGCTAAACTTTAAAAATGGGGCACTAAGGCTTTGTAACATCATGGAAAAAACTGTAAAATAGTTTCTCATTGTTTTTCTAGTTATCCATAGGACTATTGAAATAGGTTAAAACAATTTCTTTAATGTTCAGATAATTTCTATAAACAAGGTTGTTATTGTTCTAAGAAACACAAATCTGTTGACCTGTGTGAGTCTGTTACTATTATTGCTCCTCTGTAATAGGATAAAAATATATACTCACATTACATTTCAATACCAAAACAAAGCAAGTCCTTTTTAAAAAATAATTTACCAAATGATTCTTTGTAACCATTCCTCCAACTACCAAATTGTAACAATCCCTACACTATTAGTGTGGTAGGATTTACAATAGATATTTAACTCCATCTGAATTCTTTCCAGTTAACATACTATATATCTTTTCAGTTTAATCAATCTTTTCTTATGTAAATAGTAGGCATTTTTGACTCTTCATTTTTACAAGGATTTACTCTAAGTTCTACATGGCTTCCTCTTCCAGTAATAAACTTCAATGCTTAATTTTAATAATTATACATGTTCTCTTTGTTCAAAGCTTGAGGAACATCATTAGTCTTGAGTCTGGACTTACCAAAATAATGACTTTTCCTTCAGCAATGTTATCTTGTGAAAGGAATCAAGAAAGGCATAATCAATAATGATGTCTTATTCTAGGTGATTTTTCTAGTATGCTTAGAGACCTCCCCCCAAAAAACATAAAATTAATTGGAGTGAGACTGATGCCACCAAAATGGAGACACGGGAGACCCCAGCCTCCTGTCCGGCAACAAAGATCAGCAGACAGCTCTCCATGACCAGAAACAGCTCTGGGAGACGTCTGGAGTCAGCTTCAGAAATTACAGTAAAACATGGAATAAAGAAAACACCCTGAGAAAAAATCATACAAGGAGAAAAGAAAGACAGCTTCATTTTGCTGCATCACCGCATCCCCCCAGCAGGCATTATCAGTGCCAAGAAGGAATTTCCCAATGAAAAAGAGTTCTCTTCACCAGGATATGGAATGCTGAAGAATGACCAGCTTCTCCAAACTTGCAAGGTCCCACAAAGGATCTGCTTCAGTTTCACCTGTCCCAGACCAGCAGACCTGAGACAGCTGGGAACAAGGAAACAAACAGGGACTACTAATTGCAGCTGTGGCACGTGCAGTCACAGTTCACAGTGACCAGCTGTGCAGGCAAACCCAGCAATGCAGCCAAGCAGCAGTTATCACAGCTGTCACAGACCCACTGCAGGTCTCACCAGTCTTGTCCCACAGGGACTTGAATTTTCTGACATTAGCTTCCTCAGTCCCTCTTTTTCCCTCCCTTACATCCCCCTGGAGTCCAGGAACTGCATCAAGAGCCCGCTCAGGCTTCTATTCCTGCTCAAGTGCAAGATGCCCCACATCTGGCACCCACAACTGTGCATGTACTTAGAGATAGCCTTCCCAGCTGGGCAGTTGCATTCACCAGTCTGACATCTGTCACTTGCCTCTGCTGTGGTGCACACACCTAGGAGGAGAGTGTGTGGCCACAGGAGAGCACACTGATACCAGGAGCCTTGAGAGCTACTTGGGAGCCTAGAGAAGACCTTCTTTACTACCACTAGACTGTCCCTCTCAGCTCACCTTTAGCTTCACCCTGAAGCTGTGCATTTGCATGCTCCTGGACTGACTCTTGTCATCAGACTCCAAAGTGGTATGCACAATGGGAGTGGTGGTGGGGGTCTATGCAGCCACAAGAGAGCACACTGAAAATCAGTGGCTCTTTATTACCAATGAGCTCTTAGCTGACCCTGCCCTTTGCTGCCAGCCCATGAATACTTACAATCAACTAGCTCCTGTCCTAGCATAGGCACCTGTGACTGACCCCCAAAGATGAAAGGGTGCACATCACTAGATCTGACCACCACAGCTGCCTGTTCTAGTCCTTAGCAGCTGGACCTGGATGCATTGTCTGAGTATCCCAAAATCCCTTATCAGCAAAGACGCTGTGACCCCACCAGAGTGTTCTCCAAGAATCACACTTTTGATGCCATGGATCTAAGTGGCCTGAGCCAAAGAGACATCATACACCGCTAAACCCAGTGCTGCCATATATGCTCACACTTGGTGTCCTGTATCACCATACTTGAAGTCACAGATCCTCCTAGTATGTCCTTACCCACCAGTAAAAATCTCCCCTTACTGAAGTTATCCCAAAAGTCTAGAAGAGGTGACTGCTTATTCAAATGGGCAGACACCTATACAAGTTTATAAGGATCAGGAAGGATCAGGGAAACATGACTCCACCAAAAGGGTACAATACACCTGCAGTAACTGAGCCCAAAGAAATGTAGATCCAGGAATTGTTTGACAAAGAATTCAAACCAATTGTTCTAAATATGCTCAGAGAACTAGAAGAGAACCCAGAAAAATAATTTTACAATATCAGAAAAATACAAGAAGCTGAGAAGTTCAGCAGAGAGATTAAAAATATAAAAGAAAAACCAAACTGAACTATTAGAGCCAAAGAATACAATGAATGACCTGAAGAATTCAACAGAGAGTATCAACAACGGACTTGACCAAGCAGAGGAGAGAATTAGTGATCCATAAAACAGATCAGTTGTAGTTATCTAACCAGAGAACAAAAAGAAAGAGTAATGAAAAGGATTAGAGAAAGCTTACCAGACTTATAGACTATCACTGGGAGAAGTCACATATGCATCCCTGGAGTCAGAAGAGGAGGAGAGGGGAAGAATAGAAAGCTCATTTTAAAAACTATTAGCTGGGAATTTCCCAAACCCGGTGAGAAATTTGGAAATCCATGTTCATGAAGTTACTAAGTCACTCCAAAATGTCAATCCAAAACAATCTTCTCCAAGATTATAATAACTCTGTCTAAATACAAAGATAGAGAATTTTAAAAGCATCAAGAGAACAAAAATATCTCATACCAGGGAACTCCATAAGGGTATTCACAAATTTCTCAGCAGAGACTTTGCAGGCCAGGAGAGAAATGGGGTGGTATAAGCCAGGTGTTGAAAAAAAGAAACTGCCAACCAAAAATACTTTACCCAGCAAAGTCACCCTTTAGAAATAAAGATGAGATATAAGCTTACTATAGTAAATAAAGGCTGAGGAAATTCATCATCACTAAATCTGCCTTATAAGAAATGCTGAAATGAAGTCTTCAATCAGAACTGTAAGGACACTAATTAGTAACATTAAAACATGAAAATATAGCACACTGGTAGGGTAAGACACTAATAACACCATGGTAGTTTCATGTGTACAACATGATGATTCAATATATGTATAGATTGTGAAATGATCACCACATCAACTCTAGCTAAAACGCATCATCACATATAATTTTTTTTTCAAAAACAATATTGTTTATAATTCCAAAAATAAAACCAGGGAACAATCCAAATGTGCAAAGCAAAAAAAAAAAAAAAAAAAAAAAAGGATAAACTGTAGTAACTCAAAACTTTGAAAACAATAGAATAGACACATAAATATGAATCTTAAAAACAATGTCAAGTTGAAAAAAAAGTCTCAGAAGACTATATAAAATATAATACTATTTCTTTTTCTAAAATATTTTATTTTTTTTTTATTGAACAGAGAAAGAGTGCATACAAGCAGAGGGAAGCAGCAGAGGGAGAGGGAGAAGCACACTCCCCATTGAGTGGGAACACCTGACGCAGGGCTCAATCCCAGTACCCCAAGATCATGACTTGAACAAAGGCAGACGCTTAACAAGCTGAGCCACCCAGGAGCCTCAATATAATACTATTTCTGTAAAGTTCACAAACAAGGAAAAGTAAACATTTTATTTTATGAGCCAATGGATTTAGGTAATTGAGGTGAAACTCTTTTTTGAAAAGAAATAAAAGGAATGAAAAAATAATTAAAACAATCAAAAGATTGCTGGAATGCAGCTACAGAGAAGGATCAATGAGGGACGCACAAGGAGTTTGAATGGTTTCTAGTAATGTCCTGGTTCTTAAATTAAATGGTAAGTGGTTCATTTTATTATTTAGTCTTCCTATACTTTGTATCTATTGCATATAGCAAATAATATCCATACAAAACTTAGAAAAATTTGGGCACCAGTTGGGATTTGTCAATAATTATTGTTTTTATATGAGAACAAAAACACAAGCAACAAAAACAAACAAACAATGTGGGACTGTATCAAACTACAAAACTTCTGCAAAGCAAAAGAAACAACTAATGAAAGAAAAGGTAACTTACAGAAGAAAATATTTGCAAATCATATATCTCATATGGGATTAATATCCAAAATATATAAAGAACTCATACAACTCAATAACAAACAAATAAATAAATAAATAATCCAATTTTAAAAATGAGCAGTGGAACTGAATAAACATTTTTTCTAAAGAAGACATATAAATGGTCATGTCCATGAAAAGATGTTTAATACCACAATCATTAGAGAAATACAAATTAAAACTACAATTAGGTATCACTTCACACCTATTAGAATGGCTATCATCAAAAAGATAAGAGATGAGTGTTGGTGAGGACATGGAGAAAAGGGAACCCACTTGATTGCTGGTGGGAATGTAAATTGGTAACAACCATATGGAAAACTGTATGGAGGTTCTTCAAAAAATTAAAAATTGAACTCCAATATGATCCTGCAGTTCCACTTTTTGGTATATATTCAAAGGAAATGAAAACAAAATCTTGAAGAGATATTTGCATCCCAATGTTCATTGCAGCATTATTCAAATAGCCAGGATATAGAAACCAGTTAAATGTCTGTCAACAGATGAATGGATACACAAGATATGGTATATATACATTATGGGGTAGTATTCAGCCCTAAGAATAGCTGAATTTGCAACAACATGGATGAAGTTTGAGGGTATTTTGTGAGGTGAAATAAGTCAGAGAAAGACAAACACTGTATGATATCACATATGTATGGAGCTTAAGGAAGCTGAGCTCATAAAAACAAAGTAGAATTGTGGAGGAAATATGTCGTTTGCAAATATCTTCTCCCATTCTGTCAGTTGTCTTTTGATTTTGTTAACTGTTTCCTTTGCTGTGCAAAAGCTTTTGATTTTGATGAAATCCCAAAAGTTCATTTTTGCCCTTGCTTCCCTTGCCTTTGGCGATGTTCCTAGGAAGATGTTGCTGCGGCTGAGGTCGAAGAGGTTGCTGCCTGTGTTCTCCTCAAGGATTTTGATGGATTCCTTTCTCACATTGAGGTCCTTAATCCATTTTGAATCTATTTTTGTGTGTGGTGTAAGGAAATGGTCCAATTTCATTTTTCTGCACGTGGCTGTCCAGTTTTCCCAACACCATTTATTGAAGAGGCTGTCTTTTTTCCATTGGACATTCTTTCCTGCTTTGTCGAAGATTAGTTGACCATAGAGTTGAGGGTCTATTTCTGGGCTCTCTATTCTGTTCCATTGGTCTATGTGTCTGTTTTTGTGCCAGTACCATGCTGTCTTAATGATGACAGCTTTGTAATAAAGCTTGAAGTCCGGAATTGTGATGCCACCAACTTTGGCTTTGTTTTTCAATATCCCTTTGGCTATTCGAGGTCTTTTCTGGTTCCATATAAATTTTAAAATTATTTGTTCCATTTCTTTGAAAAAGATGGATGGTACTTTGATAGGAATTGCATTAAATGTGTAGATTGCTTTAGGTAGCATAGACATTTTCACAATATTTATTCTTCCAATCCAGGAGCATGGAACATTTTTCCATTTCTTTGTGTCTTCCTCAATTTCTTTCATGAGTACTTTATAGTTTTCTGAGTATAGATTCTTAGCCTCTTTGGTTAGGTTTATTCCTAGGTATCTTATGGTTTGGGGTGCAATTGTAAATGGGATTGACTCCTTAATTTCTCTTTCTTCTGTCTTGCTGTTGGTGTAGAGAAATGCAACTGATTTCTGTGCATTGATCTTATATCCTGACACTTTACTGAATTCCTGTATAAAATCTCACGAAACAAACTGTGGGTTGCTGGGGGGAGGGGGGTTGGGAGAAGGGGGGTAGGGTTATGGACATTGGGGAGGGTATGTGCTTTTGGTAAATTGGAAGGGGAGATGAACCATGAGAGACTATGGACTCTGAAAAACAATCTGAGGGGTTTGAAGTGGCGGGGGGGGTGGGAGGTTGGGGTACCAGGTGGTGGGTATTGTGGAGGGCACGGCTTGCATGGAGCACTGGGTGTGGTGAAAAAATAATGAATACTGTTTTTCTGAAAATAAATAAATTGGGAAAAAAAAAAAAAAAGAATTGTGGAGGAAATAGTAAGATGGATACAAACTTCCAGATAGGAGATGAATAAGTTCTGAAGATCTAATGTATAACATAATGTTTATAGTTAACAAACTGTAATATATACTTAGAAGTTGCCTAAAGATTATATTTTAATTTTTTCACTATAAAAAATGGTCATGATGTGATGGAGGTGTTGGCTGACACCAAGGTAGTAATCGTTTGCAATATATATGAACCAATGACATTTACACCTTAAACTTACACAATGCTATATGTCAATTACATCTCAATGAAGCTGGGAAAAATTAATTACCAAAGCTTTAGAAAGTAAAATAGACTAGTTACTCCAGTTCCATAGAAAATCATTAATTATTTTATTTTCTTCTATTTTTCCCTTATGTTTGTTATAAACATAAAACCCTCCCACTTAGAATGGTTTCCTGCTTGAATAGCTTCATGGGGTGTTTCAAAAACTATACCCCTATATCTTAATGGGTACATAATTTCCATGTAGGTTGATGAAAAGACTTGGAAAATAAAGAGTGGTTATGGTTACCCAACATTGTGCATGCAATTAATACCACCACACTGTACACTTAAAGTGATGAAAAATGTCAAATTTAAGGTTTTATATAATTTACAACAAGAAAAGTATGTAAAAATCAGTCAAACATTTCTCAATTGCAAATAAATCGATTTTTATGAATCAATATAACAGACATTAGAACTCTAATATGCATGGACAGCAAGGTCAAGACTGTGAAAATAAGAAATTGATTATATTGAGAAAAATAACAGGATGATTATATTTTCTCCTATATGAATTCAGTATGGGTTTCTTTGCAAATTTCTCCTTCATATGATAGGTCTTATTGTAGCTGGGTGATTTGAGACTGGTTAAGTTATGTCTCCTAAGGGTATCAAGGTTTAATGCCACCTCTTTCACTTTCCTCAGAAGTGTTTCAGCGATATGCATGGTTCACTCAGTTTAATGATCTGGGACAATGGGAATGTGCACATCTTGCTTTGTGGCACTGCGCAAGTAAAACATTCATGAGTATTTTGACATTCATAAGTAAAATGAGGCAAGCACTACTGTTTTCCTTCTTATAGAAAGCCACAAAGCATAAACAGAGTAAATTAAGACATATATTTTAATATGCTATACATCTGTCCTGGATCTACTTCCAAAGGTGAAAGCTGAACAGATTAATTTCCTACCAGTATATCTTAATCAAGATTTATTGATTTTTTTTCTGCTTTAAAACATTTTAAATGGCTCACTTTCAATATACCAATCAATCTAATATTGCCAGTCACAATTATGCTATGAAAGAAATACAGATTAGGAAACAATCATAGAATTGCTTTTTATTATTCTTCACAAAAGAAATCTTGACGTCAATCAGAAATAGCTTTGAGGTTAAAAAATGAGGCATGTGGTAATGCAATACAATAGTTCATGTTTGTTTTCTATTTAAAAATAAACCTGGAACTAAGGTAGGGTCTGGAATAGAACTATTCTGGGATCGCAGGATTGTAGAGTGCTGAATGAGTCTGAAGGCAATTTCTCTATCTTTTAACTAATATTGTTCAAATCACATTTAATTTTTCCACAAAGAGGAAACATATAGTCATGGCTACGATAACTTCAGAAAAATCATGTGTATTTTACAAATTTCTTCACGTTTATGACCAATGTAATTTAATCTGTTACCACAAAAATATATTTTATTATTTGAAAGAATAGAAAAAGAGTTTTCTTCTCTCTTGTTTGGGAGAAGGTTTTGGCAACTACATAAATGAACAAATTGGTTTAATATGCTTAAAATCCAAATATTCTGTTAGCATGAAGTTCTATTAACCTGTGACCTTTAATTACTCATCAGCCTCTCCTGTTCTTGCTTTTAATGTCAAATTCTAAGCAAGCAATATCAAAAAGTCTTTTATAAATTAGATATTTGATATATCCATTCAAGACTATAATATGCTATATTATATGGTATATTTAATTTGTTATTTAAAGGTCCAAGTTCAGGGGCACCTGGGTGGCTCAGTGGGTTAAAGCCTCTGTCTTCTGTTCAGGTCATGATCCCAGGGTCTTGGGATCGAGCCCTGCATCGGGCTCTCCGTTCGGCAGGGAGCCTGCTTTCTCCTCTCTCTCTGCCTACTTGTGATCTCTGTCTATCAAATAAATAAATAAAATCTCAAAAAAAGAAAAAAAAGGTCCAAGTTCAGCAATCAGTCCATCATTTACCATCTTGGGAAGGTTTAGTAATTAATAATAACTGTCAGGTTTCCTTGTATCATAACATAATTTAAAGTAAATATTTGTTGTTAAATACACACACATACACACACACACATACGATTTTAAAAATCACAACATAATGATAAAAGGGTAGGTCCTTTTATTGTCTTGTATTACAAAAGACTAACATGAGATTAAGAGGTTCACTAAAAGGTATTGCAATCGTATGGGTATATAAGATACAGAGAAAGCATTTAGGTCATAGATCTTAGTGATGACTGCTCCTACCTCTAGAGAGAGAACTGAGGAACGTGAAGATTAATAAAGAATTTAATTTTATCAATAATTTAAAAATAAGAATAAAATAAATCTACTACAACTGGCTAGAGAAAGTTCAGTCAGAAATTCTCCTTAAGACTTGTTTATAGATAAGAGGTCAGAGCAAGAAAAGAAAATGCATGTCCTAGGCTTTCAGTAGGATTCTCTCAAAAGACCAAAATGGGCCTAGAATTGTATTCATTTCCAGCAATCTAATGTGAGCAAATATGGTCAGCGAATTATAATTACAACCAGAAAGGTCATTTACAGTCATCACTCATGTAGTGAAGAAGGAAATGAAAACAAACAAACATGGACACTGCAAAGATGGGGACATACAGCTGTATCAATAAATACAAACTTTGAAGGAGAGACATCATGTGACGTTTCCTTGCAAATCTACTATATATGATCGTATTGTACAAAACTCCTGACCACTCCTTTAAGAACAGCTACATGAATGACCTACCATTTAGTGTGACATTTCTTTAAGTCTTACTTTAGTTTTATTAAATGTAACTTTCTGTAGAAACCAGGTATTTTTCTACATTACTGCTCATCAGGATGATATTATTTCTGAGGGTCAGGGTTTCATTAGTGATCTTGGGGTTAAATTAGTACAGTGTATTAATCAATATTGTGGCTCAAAATTCATTTTTCCTAGATTTTAATTAAGGCTTTATATTTCCAACCATGGGCAGTCACTTAACTAACATGCTTGAGTGGTGAACACTATAAACTCAAATAAATAAGGTGGAGATGAAGTTCTGTGTTTGTATTAATCATCTATTGCCCCAAATATCATGCTTTGGAAAACATTTCAAAACTCAGTGAATTTTAAGAGAAACATTTATTTCTCATTGTCATTAGGTAGGTCAGTTGGAATTGGAAGGCCAGCTATGGTTTGGATTCAGGTCTCTTTCACGTAATGCTCTCCTCATGATAATAGTAGATCAAGATGGAAAGCTTATCTGCATAAACACAGTGCAATTTTTTGTTTGCAATGTCTGTTCCATCATCCTATTGACCAAAGAAGAAATGATATGGCTGAGTCTGTCCTTACTGGGAGGAGAATTGTACCTCTCCTATTATGATGGAAGAAAGAAGTAGTATTTGCTGAGCAATATCTAATTATTGGATGGTGCTCTTTTTTTCATAAATGTTCACAAGTTTCCCATATGAAAACAATCTCACCTTATTCCCAGGAGAGCCAAATCTCTTCGGTAACAACTTTCAGCTCCAAGTCCAGGATATCATGATACATTTCAGGTCTGTAGATTCTCTTCACTGATAGATTTGTGAATGAATTTTCTGCACCCCCTCTAAAACATTCATAAACATCTATAAAAAGTACACTGGAGATATAGGGACTGGGTAATCATAATATAGACATCATATTTTCAAAAATTAAAGAGTATATATGACACATAATAATTACTAATTCAGAGCAATTCTGAAATCTCACTAGGCAAATATTACCAGGTCCTTCTGCAACAAGGATAGAGACTGTTTCTTTCTAAGGTCCAGTTTTACTCTTAGGAAGTAGGTCCCCTGTCCTTTGTTTTCCACAACTCTTGCTTCTACTCTTGTTCTTTTTCTGTAAACTTTCTTAACCACTTCTGCATTGGTAAATAAGCTTCCTGGGTGGCAAGTGGCTTTCTCAACCCAAATTCTGCCTGTAGATGGCTGTGATGCAAGATATTTTGTTTATTTTCTCTGGTTTTGAATCTTGAAATATTTTCATTTTTTTAACCTAGAGATTTATTTTATTTTAGAGAGAGACACACACACACAGAAAGAGAGAGTGAAGGTATACACGGGACGCAGGGCAGAGGGGGAGAATTTCAAGCAGACTCCCCTCTGAGCACAGAGGCTGACCCGGTGCTTGTTCCCACAACTCAGGAGATCATGACCTGAGTCAAAAACCAAAAGTCAGTGCTCAGAGGACTGAGCCACTCAGGCATCCCTCTATCTCTTTTTTCAGGGATAAGGTCACATTTGCCATCACAGATCTCTAATGCTGTTCTCTACATATCTAGGTGTCACAGACCACATTCAATCCTTTTCAGCATCTAGCTTCTTTTTCTTTCTTTCTTTCTTTGTTAGATTGTTTGTTTCAATAATCCAAGTGTGCTACACATAGACATGTAGATGAAATAAGTAACATTTGTGGAAATCAAAGGATATAACCATTAACTAACAAATATGTATTTTACTAGTAAATTTGCTATCTATGGGGGAAAAACATTTCTCAAAACAACAACAACAACAACACAAACCTATTTTGGTTAATAGCTTAAATATGATTTGATGACATTTAAAAACAAATTCAACTGAAAATAGAGGAACAAAATTCCTCCATGTCACCATAGTACTGTAAGGAGAATTGAATATCACTTACTGGATAAGAGGCAAGGAATATACAGAGAATAAATACTAACACAGAGAGTAACATGCCTGTATATGCCTCCAGTCAAAGTGAAAAGGATATAAATACATGTGTTTATTTTCTATTGCTGCCATAACAAATTATTCAAGTGGTTTATAAACAACACAGATATATTAATTTACAGTTTTATAAGTCAGAAATCTGACAAAGTTCTCACAAGGCTAAAATCAAGGTGTTAGCAGGGATAATCTCCATTCTAGAAGCTCTGAGGGAAAATCTACTTACTCACTTTTTCAGGTTGTTAGCAGAATTTACTTCTTCCAGTTTGTAAGGCTCTGTGTACCCGCCCCCCTTTTTTCTTTACTGCCTGCCAGGTGAAGACCATTCTTTGCTAACAGAAGCTGCTTGAACTCCTCGACTCATGGTCACCTTCCTCCATCTTCAAAGCCATCAAAACAACTCAGTCCCTCTCGTGTTCCAAGTCTCCTTTTCCATAGTTGAATGTCTTTGACCTACTCTTGTGCCTTACTCTTCCACTGTTAAGGACACTTGTGATTATATATGTGGTCAATTAATGATAGGCTCTCTAGTTTAACGTCCATGCAGTTAATGACACCTGCACAGTTTCTTTTGCCATGTAACAAATCCATGTGTAACAGCAGAAACCTCTTTGAGGACAGGAGGTGATTATGCTGCCAGGAACAACACATATAGTCTTCACAGTAGCAGGTAATCATGTATTAAAAGTTGAGATGCAACAATTGGTAAAAATGAAAAGTAATATGATGTGGACTTTCACATTGGTGATGGCTATATGAGTATTATCATCCTTTCAATCTAAATTTTTAGCAACATTGCCCTGTCATAGCAACAAATGCAAATGGCTTTGCTCAATGATTTCACTCTTTCTCTATGTATTTTAGCAATTTAGTAATTTTAATAATTTAGCAATGACCGATGGTCTTTCACATTTATACAGGACTTAAAATCCTCTCACTGTTGAATCTTTTGTTTTGAAGACAATGTTTTAAAATTCATATATTACCCCTTTAGCAAAAGGAGAAAATCAGTAAATATAGACAATTTTATAAAATAATTCGCTAATTATCACCTGATACATTAAAGAGAATAATAATTATTTCAGAAGATTATATTCATGATACTCCAAATTTATGAAAAGAACATTTCGATGTATGCCAGTATAACAAAAAAGCAGTATAAAGGCCCTAGATATGTTTGAAGATAAAACCATTAATTTTCACAGTTAACTGATTCTAGAATCCAAGTAATTCTTATCTTTCATTGACAGGAAACTTACTAAACATTTTTCTCACTGAATGCATGACTAAACATCAAGATAATTTCTAAAGTTTAAACACTAAAAGTAAAATCTAAAGTACCTGAAAATCAAGGTAAAATCTAAAACTAAAGAAAAATCTATAATTAAATTGTAACTTGTGAACACTGGGTAATACATAATGCACTGATGTTAGCAAATTATATTAATGTCACAGCTGCCAGCCTGCCTATTTTTTTAATAAAATAAGTTTAAAAATTCCATATGGAAAATATATTCCTGTCTATTTGGAAGGTTGAATGAATGACAGAAGAATAATTTTTAGAATAAACTGAATATTTTCCCAGGCTTTGTTGGGAACTCTTACAAGGACCAGGCTTTATAGTCTTGGCTACCTCAGGTTCGTATGATTGAAGTTGTTCAAAAACAGGTCAGACAATTGAAAGTAGAAATAGAGCTTAAGAATCATGTGTATAAGAAAACCCACAGTGTGGATGTCAGACAGACACCCATTTTACATTAAGACTTGTCCGTTGAACTTAAGAACAAAGTGATCACGTTGACAAGAATGGGTGTTATTCATGCGTTCAGTAAAATGGAGTTTCCCTGACCAAGGCTGATGTGGTGAGAGCCACTGTTGAGAATGGACAAGACCAAAGCAAAGAACACCTCTGAACACACAATGTGGCATAATTTCCTAGGGTATCAGCATATATCACCTTGTACATAAGTCACATTCGAGAACTATTATTGTGGAAGTGGCAAAACTTATTTTGCACTTAACTAGAAACTTGTCTGGTGAGGTTATTTCCAGTTTCCTCCCAATAACACTTCTGCTATACAGCATTGTTTTTAACTGAAGAACTCATTTTTTTTAAAGATTTTATTTATTTATTTGAGGGAGAGAGAGAGAGAGAGATCACAAGCAGGGAGAAAAGGTAGAGGGAGAAGCAGACTTCTCACTGAGCAGAGAACCCCGTGGGGGGCTCAATCCCAGGACCCTGGAATCATGACCTGAGCAGAAGACAGACCCTTAACCGACTGAACCATTCAGGTGCCCCTGAGGAGCTCATTTTTGCAGTAAATAAAGGTTAAAAAAAAAAAAAAATCGGCCCATGGGCATTAAATCCAAGGATTTCTCTATATTCCAAATCAGGTTGAAGCAGCTGGCCTGAAGGAATGATTCAGTTATAGTGGAAGAATAGGGATGATGTATTACCCCTCTGTAAAAAGGCCCTTTTCAATGTGGTATATGCTCCATCAGTGACCAATACACAGAGCTGTTTCTACCACAGCCAAGATTCACAGCACCAGAAATCAAAGGGTAGATATTGGATGGATGGCTCCTGTTACTATAACCTTAAGCAAGGAAAGGAGGTATACTGGCCAAAGTAAAAGGTCTCAACTACCAATGGGGAATTATCTTCTTCTACCTGTTGGAGATAAGAAATTTGTTTAGAATGTAAGGTATACCCTGAGCCTACTTGTATTCTTGTATAATAATGTTCAGTTGAAAACTACCCTGAGAAGCAGTTTTGCTTATGATCAAGAGCCATCAGGAAGTAATATTTAGGTCACCCAATTAGGCAAGGAACCATAACCACCAGGGTTTATAGATCATGACAAAAGGAACACAAATAAAGAGTTACAACCATAAATATCATAAGTTATAATCATGTGACCAATTGCAGAAATGAGGACTTTCATGGTTATATTTCTGCCTTATTTTAATATAGATATATTTATAAATATATTAATGATCTCTCTCCTTTTTTGTGACTCCTTATTCCTACTTTGACATTTAACATAAGAATAATTGATAAGAGTTAACTCATGTTCATGTTTCAATAACCCGAAGGGAAGTTAAGTGTGTCTCATCTAGAAACAAAATGAACATAACTGTAAGAAGAATAAATTGTTTCAACTTTTGGGGAGGTGATTAGTGAAGCTGTGATTTTGTTAAAGATAATTGCATCATGAGAATTCATTTAGATTAGGTAGTAGTGACAAGTTTTGAAAAATTTAGGCTATGGGTTTCACATTGTGTATAGATGTACTTACATGAATGAATTGTTCATTTATACATTTGTGATAAAAAGCATCCTGCTATTTATTATAAATAGTATAAAAACATTTCCTATTTATTACAATTTACCCATATTTAAGGAGATAGTTTTGTAATTGTGGCAATAGATTTCTTCAAATTCAAAATTTTGCTATTTCTTGTGCTTCTTTTAAAAACATGGTCTAACTCTAAGGTGGCTATCTGTATAGAGATTTATGCCAGTTTATTGCATTTTGTGTTTTTTTCTGAACTCATTTGTATTACTGCATGTGTTTTTGGCTGATGCATTTTATAAGGAACTCGATTATTATGTAATTTAATGTGTTTGCTTATTAATTTCCATTAGTCACTACATTAGAGTATGAACCCTAGGAAAACCCTAGGAAAATCGCTAGGTTTTTCTGCTAGTCTATTTGTAAGAAAAAAAAAAATCCAGGAAAATAGTATTAAAATTTGCATATTGAAAATCCCTTCGTGTTTTGTACTGCTGGGATGCATGTTAAGTAACAGCATAACTTACATAGAAATTGTATTTTATGTAGGTAGTTTAATATCAGTAAAACAAAACTCTATTATTTATATAGGTCATAAATCAATTTTTAAAAATAATTAACAAGCCAAGATTCTGGCTAAGTCTAAGGGTGAAGGATTAGCATAAAGGAGGTTTTATGGATTATGGAATTTTTCTAATCATTGACTTAGGTAGTGATGATGTAGGAGACAGCACCATATTGATTCAGTAAACAGGGAAGTTTATGTATTTCTTTGTATCTATGTTATATTGCACTATGCACCTAAGAAGAAAAATTATAATTATTATTACTAAGAATAACAGTAATATTTGCAGTTTTATATTTTAAACTTATTTTTATTTGTTGCATAATATTATTACTATCTCTTAGGACAAGTGTTACTACATCAATATTTCTTTCTTGGATGATAAAAACTAATTTTAAATATAATATAAAATATGTAATTCATTTATACTGAATTTATAATTGTTTTTACATATGTACTGGTGTAAATATACTACTTGCATGTTATTTTATATTGATTGATGCATCATACTCCACATTTTATACCCATTGACTTATTTTCTCTAACTTATTAATAAGTTTTAATTAAAATGAGAAAATTATTGTTCAGTATGAGCTTGTCTTAAAATTGAGTTATTTTCTGCTATCCTAAATGTTAATTTTGGTTTATTTAAAATTTATTAACAAGCTTTTCTAAGGATATAGCTATCTAATCAACTAATATGACATAGTCATTTTGTTCACAACACTTTTGACAAAGATTTTTTTGATATTTCAGCGTTTCAATATGCATCTTAGAAAACTTGAAAACTCTACTTACAAAATACATGGGGATTATTATCCTAGAACAGATTTATAATATCTTTATTTAAATTGTTGCTTAGAGATAGTTCATTTTAAGGGTTAGAAATAGAATATGGGACTATTTCTTTTATAAATTATATAAAATCATAGATATTAAAGTGTTAACTGTTTAAGAGATTGTCTTCATCAGTGCCCTCAATTTGATAATGAGAAAAGTAAGATCCAAAGAGAGGAAGTGATTTTTATGATTACTACACTAAATGCAAGAAAACTGCATTTTAGATTAATAATAATTTTTATGCATTGTGTATTATCTAGCAGATGAGTATTTTGGTATGTTTTATTCTTCTATTCAAAAAGCCCCAAGCATTTTGAAATAGTTGAGAGCAGTGTTTCCTCAGATACCCCAATGCAGTCCTCGCCTTAAAGTTACCAGTTTAATGAGCTATCAACTGCTAATCAGCAGTTAACCTATTTCACACCTTCTCTGGGACACCATTTTAATGGAATAATAAGTTGGTGAATCCATAGAGAGGTTACTATGACAATGTCTTATAGAAAAACCGTAGAATAGGACCCTAATAGATCATTTAGGATAACTATTAGCAACTTCCTTTAGGCTGATAAACAAAATTAAGGCCAAATAATTGGAAAACATAAGCAGATTCATATATTCTTTCAATTTTCATGTAGGTATTTATTCTTCATTACATTTTGTTTGCCTAGATTTCAGACTATGCCTAACATATAATAATTATACAAAAAGAAGTTTTTGTAGTTCTTCGATGCCCTTAGTTTTCTCTCTCAATAGACATTTTTAAAGAAAAGAAATGTATCTGGCTTAATTTGAATAATCTAATTATGCAATAAACATTAAGGAAATGAAACACAAAATCCTTATTTTTAGTTACTAAAAGTAAATAGTAAAAGTTAAATGACTGAAATAGATTTTGACAACTTATGTTTCTTTGGATTGAGTGTAGAAACACCTTTAGGAATTTGAATAGATTCTGAGTCTTTTGACTAGTGGATAGTGGACAGAAATTATCAATTTTTACTGTGTCAGAGAAAAAAAACAAAACATAAAGTGAACTGGCTTTCCGTTTCAAGTAATTATATTTAGAGTTCAAACTTCTCTTCTTCTTGATATAACAAATTTTTGATTAATAGATACACAAAATGTATTGATAAGAAATTGCAGTTTCTCATTTAATGAAAACTATTGCTTTATCTTATTTAACAAGTAGAAATTGAAATACTGTCAAATAAAGTGTAACTAATATCAGATCATTTGCCATTAATTTTGAAAATTAAGTGAAATACTTGGGATATTATCTAAAATGATAACAAAACTATAGGGGGTAACGAACTTCTGATTTAGACTCTAAATGTCCATTTTTATAACTATGACCATGTTCTCTGCCATAAGACATAACATTTACTCTTTTAAATTTTTAAATATTTAGTAGTGACTTTACTGCACCCTTGTTCTTCAAGTGTACTAATAGAAATAAACACAATGAGTACTTTATTTGGTGCTTGAAGTAAATATGGACAGTGTTAAATATAATTTTTTGTGTTTTTGACTTGTAAAACTTTTTAAAAATGTCCCTTCAGTTTGTGTCAGGATTTTTTATACAACAGAATAGGAATATATAAAGGGTTGGCTGCAAATTTTTAAATTATATTCTTGAAACTGTATTATATGGTTTAGAGAAGGGGGTTTGTCATGTTCAATTTTGAATCCCTGATAGGGTGACAGAATGCTAGTCATAACAATCATTAAATAAATGTGATGATGGATTTCATTGTTTGCACACACCTTAACCTGAGATTCTTTATAAATGTGAAATAAACTGAAATTTTTTAAATTTTTATTTTTTTATTTATTTTTTAAAGATTTTATTTATTTATTCGACAGACAGAGATCACAAGTAGGCGGAGAGACAGGCAGAGAGAGAGAGAGAGAGGAGGAAGCAGGCTCCCTACTGAGCAGAGAGCCCATTGTGGGGTTGGATCCCAGGACCCTGGGATCATGACCTGAGCCGAAGGCAGAGGCTTTAACCCACTGAGCCACCCAGGCGCCCCTAAACTGAATTTTTTATTAATGGTCTTTCTAGCCTTTAGATGGTGAAATCCTTTATGAAAGGGAGGTACCACATTTATCTATTGTTCAATTGATTTAACCACTCTTCCAACTACCATCCATTTATCTATCTATCTATCATCTAGCAATTCTTCTATCTACCCTGGCTATCTACTCTATCTATCCATCCATCCATCCATTCACTCCCAGGAATATTTCCTGGCCTAAATTCCATACTAAGTGAATACTTTATGGAAGGAGAAGCCAATGAATAAATCAATTATTCAATGGGTAAATAAATACACTAGCTAAGAATTTAATATTGTAAAAATAGCTTAAAATTTTCTCCTAAAAAACTGAAATACTAAACAATTTTAAGTTCAAAATATAAAAATTTGCAACGATAAAAACTTTCTTTAGTCTATAGTTAAATACTAAAAAAAAAACTAATATAGAAGATGATTTATAAATATTTATGTGTGTGTGTGAAAGGGAGAGGGGAGGGAGAAAAGGAGAATGAGCAAAAAGAAAATCTGCACAAATCTATGTTCGACATTTCCTATATTAAAACAGCTGAACAAAATTGTGGAAGTTCATCACAAAGAATTTCCTATGGCAATTAAATAATCTTCTTAAAGATTTGTAGTCAGTTATTGGGATGTTTCTCTTTAAAAAAAGAAACTCCACTTGTATAGAACTAATATTGTGTAGATTACTATATTTTCAGATAAATCTCTTTATTTCTGCCTGTTTTATTTATAATGGTGTTGCATTAGTAATCTAGTACTCCATAGAAATTTACCAAAAATTTAGTGGCATAAAGCAACACACATTTATTATTTCAGACTTTATGTGTGTCAGGAGTCTAGGCACAGCTTAGGAAATTGTATCATCTCACAAGATCATAATCAAACTGTTAGTCTCTGTTATTGTCTGAGAGTCTGAAGAAAGATCTACTTTCAAATTCTCTCATTTTATATTTCCTAGCACATATTTAAAACTCAAGGTTATTTCAAGTATCAAATACAAAGTTCCTGCTTCTCAGGTCAGCTTTATTTTATAACCCTTCAGAATTGATCACATATTCTTTTTTTTTTTTTCACATATTCTTATATGGAAAATGTAATTACAGTTATTCTTGAAAATCAGTTTCAAGTGTGCCAGGGTGGCTCAGTTAGTTAAGCATCTGCCTTCAGCTTAGGTCATGATCCCAGGGTCCTGGCATTGAGCCCTACCTCAGGCTCCCTGCTCTAAGGGGATCCTGTTTTTCCCTCTCCCTCTGCTCCTGCTCACGCACTTTATCTCTCTCTCTCTCTCAAATAAATAAATAAATCTTTAAAAAATGAAAATCAATTTCATATTCAATATTGTAACATATGCCAAGTCATATTGTTTTTATTTAAATCAGAAAAAAGTAAATATCTAAACTGTTCCATGTGTAGATGTGTGAAACAAACTAAACTTAAAGCCCTAAAAACAGGGGGAAAATCCAGAATGACTAATACATATTTTTCAATACTGATTGTTTTCTAATAAGTGGCTTTAACGAAACCACATATACATATATAGTAGTCCTAAACAAAATATGTGTGTTTTATCCTCAACAATGAGTAAGCTTCTCTTAAGATTCCCTTTATTTAATCTTGAGTGTGTTTTGTTGCTATAATACATGCCTTATGCTTTGTGTTTTACGCATATTTTAAAATAGTGGCATCTAATCCTTTCAGTTTAAATAAAGGGGAAGTCTCGACATGTATGTACAGGTTTATAAAGATTTATATAAAATTGTTTGTTTCCTTAATTAAATATTTTGTCTTTATAGCTTGGCTGATTTTTACTCATTATTTAACTTTGAGAATCTGTTTGTTATACAGTGAATGTGAAGAAATATTTTACTGTGTCTCATCATAGAAATTATAACCATACTAAATTTGATGCAAGCCATATGGACGGAGAAATTTTTTACAGCAGGGAGAAATATGTCAAGAATATTCAAAATATGTACTAAGATCATTTTTGCTAAAAAATTTAATTTAAAATTTAATTAAAATGTTTTACTTTAGATTTATAACATGTTTATTAACAGTAGTATTTTTCCCTTATTTTATTGATGAGGATGATACAAAGAAAGATGTTAAGGCTAGCTAAGGAATAGTGAATGTGAGTCAAAAGAATGAGAAATTTGCATGCAGCTCCATGATGAGACTCTGATGCTAATGTGAGCCTGATATGAGGCAGTCATACGTGGGTGTTCTATTATGTGCAGAACAGATGCATGTAAGGCCTTTAAAATGGTACCCTGGAGGTACCACAGGAGGGCCTGTGGGGAGCTGGAAAACATTGGAAAAAGCTTGGTCTTTAGCCAGCTAAACTTTTGTCAACATATTTATGGATGGTTGTGAGACTAAGTCTTTTATATTTTATATTTAACAGAAAGATTTCAAGCAGTCCTAAAGGTATCTAATATCTTGAAAGGGAAAACAGTGTTATTTTCAATGTGACATTGTAAATGCCTACTATAGGGCTGACAATTAGTAGCTGTTCAGTGTATGATTTCTGAATGGATTGATACTTATCTCCTATTTTCAACACCTCTATAGCTTTTCTAGGGATTAGTAACACTTTGAGTCTATTGTTGTTGTTGTTGTTTTAGGAAATTGATATTCTTTTTTTTTTCCCAATTTATTTATATTCAGAAATACAGTATTCATTATTTTCTCACCACACCCAGTGCTCCATGCAAGCCGTGCCCTCTACAATACCCACCACCTGGTACCCCAACCTCCCACCCCTCCGCCACTTCAAACCCCTCAGATTGTTTTTCAGAGTCCATAGTCTCTCATGGTTCACCACCCCCAAATGTCTATGCTACCTAAAGCAATCTACACATTTAATGCAATTCCTATCAAAGTACCATCCATCTTTTTCAAAGAAATGGAACAAATAATTTTAAAATTTATATGGAACCAGAAAAGACCTCGAATAGCCAAAGGGATATTGACAAAGAAAGCCAAAGTTGGTGGCATCACAATTCCGGACTTCAAGGAAATTGATATTCTTAAATATGTTATGAATTGATGAGTTTTGAGGGAAATATGACTAGCCCTTGCTTAGGAATGCATTGGCATGTAATAGGCTGGGGTAATGACCAAAGCACTTTAATAAGACAAATGGAATTGGAACAACATTTTTTTTTTTTAAAGATTTTATTTATTTATTTGACAGAGAGAGATCACAAGCAGGCAGAGAGGCAGGCAGAGAGAGAGGAGGAAGCAGGCTCCCTGCTGAGCAGAGAGCCCGATGCGGGACTCGATCCCAGGACCCTGAGATCATGACCTGAGCCGAAGGCAGCGGCTTAACCCACTGAGCCACCCAGGCGCCCGGAACAACATTTTTTAAAGGAAATCTCCTTTATGTATAATATACATATTATGTATAATGTATATTTATGTATAATATATATACATAATATATATACATATACATAATATGTATATTGTACATAAATATACATTATACATATATATTATACATATCCAAATATATGTATATATTTATATACATATATATGTATGTATATAAAGACACACACACACATATATGAAAAGGGAATTTCTCTGAAAAAAATAAAGAAAAATTTTTTCCAATATTAAAAAAATCACTGATTAGGGATTCACTTCTTAGATCTCTGACTCTGTTTTAAAGTCATGCCAGATCAGGGAGGTTATCTAATTACTACAGATATAGCTGTTGAGACAGTATCTGTGTCTGATTTCTTTCTACCACCAGTGGAAATAAAATACAGATCATTCCTATAGATCCCATTCTACCACATCAGTCATATTTGTATTTGTATTAAAATAAAATAAAACAAAATTTTGCAGCCTAGACCAAGATTGGGTGTAGGGCAGGAGGATAGGATAGTAAAGAAAAATTGGAGCCAAGTTTTGTAATGTCAGTGTGTCCTTCCCCCCCAAAAAATGTGTACTTCTCTGTTCTTGCTTATATTAAGTGCCCGGGTGAAAAAAAAAATTAATTTTGCTGGCCTTATTCTGGTTGAATAAGCTAAGAATAAAGTGAAACTTTTGTATATTTAATTTTCTTCAAATTAATAATTATCCCAAAGTTAGAGGATTTTTTTTTCTATAGTTACAATATTTCTGCCACTTTTTGTCCACACTGGAAGGAGGGAAACTTAGATTCATAGAGAACTTTGAAACTGATAGGTCCTTTTCTCTGTTTTCAATTTGAAAGAAGTCTAAAATAGTTTAGAAAATAAAATGTCCTGTTTACTTTTGAAGGCACTGGTATCAAATTTCACCAATTCTCCCAATAATGTATTCCAGGATTTTATCCTTGATTTCACAAAGAAAATCATTTGTGCAGTCAAAAAAAAGACTTCTGTTTATTAAAGTATATTTTATCCCTTTATTGGTCACAGACATTGATTAACTCCTTCTCTACATTTATTAAATATACATCAGACCAAACAATTTTCTTATCAAAATTAAATGTATAGTTTTGGAAATATTTCAGTTCATGGGACAGACTAAGCAACAATAGATGGTATTGAAGATGCAAATAATCCCATCCTAAAATTACCATTTCTTAACTGAATATTTACAATTCCCTTAAATCTCTGAGTTTAATGAAGTTTATTTAATATTTATTTGTGCTTTACGGTATTGTTGTAATAATTAAATGAAATTGTATACTCACATCTGCAGTCTGATATTTCACATGTGTTCAGTATATCATGTCCCTAGTATCACCTCAGTCCAGTTTTGTCAGTTCACTTCTAAGGTATTTGACATATTAAAATCTGTAGTCAAATTGTTTATTTAATTATTTGGGTATTCCAGAGTATTCATTATTCAGTAATAAAATGATAATGAGTAACCTTCTCAAACCTTTTGTATATTGACTGACACCTAACTCACTGTCTCATCACATTTTGGATTACCTCATTTTCATCAGCTGTGGAACTTATTCCCCAAAAATCACACAATCAGATCAATAAAGATAACTCAGGGTATTTGATATACTTTTCTAAAATTTGAAGTTTATTGTTCTGTTCCCCCCAAATGACAGTTAAGAGACAATGTAGTATGATTCAGTGTAGTTACTCTTCTTAGCTAAGTGTAATGGCATTATTTTACATATTTATATGAAGTTGCATTTAGTTTGACTTAAATATTCCATTTGTCAGTTTGGCTCTTCAAGTTAGTATATATTTATGTATTTATTTATTTAGACTTTATTTATTTGACAGAGAGAGCTAGAGAGCACAAGCGGGATGCAGCAGTAGAAGGAGAGGGGGAAGCAGGCTCCCAGCGAAGCAAGAAGCTTGATGCAGGGCTTGATCCCAGGATCCTAGGATCATGACCTGAATTGAAGACAGATGTTTAACTATCTGAGCCACCCAGGTGCCCCTCAAGTTAGTATTTAAACAAACTTTGATCCATTTCTGTATGAATGATTGTTGTTAAGGACCAAGCAATGTACACTAGAGTACAGTAGGATAAGACGTAAAAGCAGCCAGAATTGGAGAAACTGAAAATCACAACTTCCTTCATATTAGATAATATAATTACAGCATATCAAACACAGAGACCCTGTATAATTATTTTGATATGCCAAGCTTTTCAGAAGAGCAAAGACAAAATCTTAAGAAATATGACTTTAAATTTGCAGAAAATTACTTTAAAAATAATGTGTAAGGGGGTGTAACCCCTGGATGCCTAGCCATGATGACCCTTTAGGGTTTCAAGTAGCTGAACACTCATTCCTTACTAAAAATTCTCTTGATATCTATTCTTATTTTTGGTTTTTGTCATTTCTTATTTTCTTGTTTTAGAAGGAAATATGGGACTATCAGACCTGACAGGTCAAAGACACCCAGTTACAGCTAAATGATTGAATGCAGGAATTATTAAACTAAGAGTAAGTCTTCTTTTAAGATTTATTTATTTGAAAGAGAGAGAGTATGTACGTGATCATGGCCAGGGAAAAGGATAGGAAATCTCCAGCAGACTCCCCACTGAGCACAGAGCCTCAACATCTCCCAACCCTGAGATGATGACCTGAGCCAAAACCAAAAGTCAGATGTTCAACAGACTGAGCCACCCATGTGCCTCTAAGACTAAACCTTTTTAAGAAGTATGTCTCTATACCTCTCAGTTCAGTTGTCCTTTCTCAACTTTACTGTCACCTCTATGTTGGGATAATATCAACTCACAGATTTGTGGAAACTGAAGTATAGAGAACTTGTATAGTTCTGAAAGTATAGTATAATATAAAAGAATCCCATATATTCACTTACACCTTCACTCATTAAACAAACAAAAAAAATATCTATTGAGCAACTACTGCATGCAAATCATTGTTCTGCATGCTTGGAATATATTAATGGACAAAGTAAATTTATAATCTTTTACGATAATGATGACAGTGACAAAGATGATGATTAGCATCATCATTATTATAAAATAGCAATTTTATAATGCTTAATATGTGCTAAATTATGTTGTATTTTATATATATAACTTAAAATGTTTTTTAAATGTTTTTAAATATTTTAAAATGTCTTATGTTTCCATAAAAACTATGAGATAGGTATTTTGATTTACCCTAGTCTATAAATGAGGAATTGAAATATGGTAAGATTAAGGACCTTGCTCAAGATCATGGAGCTAGTAGGTGGAAGAAATGAGATCAAAGCTGGAAAATGTGGCTCCAGGGCCAATTCTTAACCTTAACACCCACCTTACAACCACCTAATTACACTGAGTAACTAACAATTGATTCTTTCAGCCAGTTATCTGAAGAACTTTAACAGCATATAAAGCACTAGTGGGAATTCAATGCTTTAATTGTATCCAGGGAAAGAATTGATGAGTTTAGACAAAAAATAAAATTACTTTTGAGCATGAATTTTAAAACTTTAGGGATTAAAAAAACACAGAATACATTTGATCTAAGGGATTTATGAATGTAAAATTGATTAGCCACAAGTATTCTTACATATTTAGTAAAAAACCCTTAGTTTGTAGAAGAAAAATCTGACCACTTTAGAGTCTAATTAATTTTCTAGAGTCATGTGGATATATGGTGTAGGGCTTGAACTATGGTGGGTGGTGGCAAATAAAGGTTCAGTGTTTTTACACATTGTTCTACAACTATTGTTATTTTTATTTAACTATAATTTATAAATGAATAGCTTATTTAATTAATGAATATAAATATATGTACAAAAATTATATTCACTATCGTGACCTAGGTAATGACTCAAATCCCAAAATTTCAATTCATAAGTTAATAATTCAAACATTTGCCTTTGTCACTAAAGTGCTCTTGATGAAAGTAGTTCTGTAAATATTATTAGATGCAAACTATGCACAATGTCTAGGCTAAAAACTGGTGGTAGATTTGCAAAGAAGTTGGAAAAATAATAATTAAACCAACACTAGAGATTGCACTAAGCACACAACCAAAACTGAAATAAATGTATCATATTTTAGTAGCATAATTCTTTAAAAAAAAAATCAGGTCTCCTGCACACTCTTGACGGGAATGCAAACTGGTACAGACACTGTGGAAACAGTATGGAGTTTCCTCAAAAAATTAAAAATAGTAATACAATATGATCCAGTAATTTCACTGCAAGGGATTTACCCAAACAAAATGAAACACTATTTCAAAAAGATTTGTGAATCTCCATGTTTATTGCAACATTATTAATAATAACCAAGATATGGAAGCAACCTATGTGCTCACAGATAATGGATAACGAAGATGTGGTGTGTGTGTGTGTGTGTGTGTGTGATATGTACACACACTACACATATATACCACACACACATACACAAAAAAAAATGGAATGGAATATTACACATCCATAGACAAGGATGTGGTCATGCTATTTGCAATAACATGGATGGACCTAGAGAGTATTTTGCTAATACCACGGAATCTAAAACAAACAAACAAATGAGAAAACAAACAAAATGCAAAATTGGATCCACAAATACAGAGAACAAACAGGTGGTTGCCAGAGGGGAGGGGTGGAAGGGGGAAAAAATGGATGAAGGAGAGTGGGAGATAGAGGTTACTGGTTTATGGAATGAATAAGCTATGGGAATACAAAGCATAGCATAAGGAATATAGTCAATGATACTGTAATAGTGATGTCTGGTGACACACAGTAGCTATCCTTGTGGTAAGCATAGCAAAATGTATAAAATTGTCAAATCACTATGTGGTACACCTAAAATCTGAAATTAGTGTAACATTGTGTGTCAACTATACACACATTAAAAATTAAAAAAAATATAAATAATAAATAAATAAATTAAATGGCTGCATTTTCAAGCAAAACGTAAATGGATGTAAAATATACATTTTTATTGCCAGTTATATGTATATTTTCCTTCAGCATGAGAATTACATTTAATACATTATGTTAAAGAAAAATGAGCAAAACATGTTTCTTTTCAAGATAATTTATAATGTTAAGTCTTGCATGCGAGTAATGAGATTAATAATAGAAAGTTTAGATTTATTCATTCTTTGGATGATAAATCATGACAAGTCATTTAACCCTGATGCAATAAAACCGTGTGATGGCTGAAAGAATGGATGATACTATTTAGAATGGTTCATGTCTAGCTGAGGTAAAATGAAGTCAGAGTTGTTAGCAATGTTCTGAAATTGTTTTACATTGATAGAAGTCTGGTAACTTTGAATGGAGTGTAAATCATATGAGAACCGAATGCTCTCTCTGAAGATTCCAATGGCACACGTGAACAGAATATTCTCAGCTAGTATCTCTCACAGTATATGGCTCATACTGCTTAAGCGCTTACATGAAACACACTACTAGCCCCAACAATTAAGTTAATATATAATAATAAGCATAAAGAATGTGAACTTTATTTCTGTTTAAGCATGCAAACAACTGTTTGTGTATTTATCATCCCTGGAAAAGCTGTTGTCATAACTTTATTTTTATAATTGTTGTTTTAGAGTTATACGAACACCTGATTCACAATTCAAAAGTTACAGAGGAACTTCTCTTGCTTGCCTCTGCCTTTCACACACCTGGTAAATCCTTCTGGAAATTGCCCAGTTTTATTGAATTTATTAAATTGTCTTTAAGAGATCTTTAGCTTTATATAAAGTGTATAACATATTTAGATTTGTGGGCTGTGATCATAAATTAAGGAAATGTTCAATTTTAGAGCTTAACAAGAATAAAGTTTTGTTTGTTTACCTAATTTTGTTTACAACTAAAGTTCTTACATAACAATCTTTCCATGGATCTGTGCAGTCCATATTAAGACTCTTTGCTTATAAGAATGTTGAGTCTCTACATTGTCTTTAAATATGTCATCTTACAATGTATTCATATTGGCATCAACATTTCAAAAATTATGAATTACTAGTTTCTGTATTATTTTATTTTTATCTATCAAAGCTGAATGTATTTTTTTAATTGCACATATTAATCTGTATAAAGTTTCAATTATTCTAATTTCACTTTATGATACCTATTTACTTTCCATTGCACATTTAACACTAAAGAGTCATTATTAGTCTTAAATGGATACTAAAATAATGATACAAGATTGAGATCATATAGAACAATAGCTATATCTATCAAAAATTAGAAAAATTGTTACCATTGTTAATCATCTGACTTTCATACCATTTCCCAGAATCAAATGAAATAGCATTTCCCAGCAGTCTTTTGAAAGATTGCTAAAATTGTGTACATCTGTATGTGGTTGTTGGAAGCTGTTTCGAATAATAATGTTAACAGCAACACAGAGAATTCCCCTCAAACTGAAATTGACCTGTAATAACTGAATATGTCAACCACCGTCATCCAGATATAGGTCTAACTTTACAAATATTGAAATCAGAGCAAATTTCACAAGTTTGATATACTTATATGTGAACTTTGTAATACATTCATAAGGGAGCCATTCTATTGCCATTCTGTTAGGATGTATCAGATTTATTGAAGTATGAATTTTCTAAGAAGATAATCAAATTATCAAACATTCTCCCATGAAAATTAACATATTCTTCTAAGTTTAAACTAAGAAAAATAAAATATTCTCCAGGTAAGTTAAAATAAAATTCTCCCTCACCCTTTCAAGTGTATACTCAAATGCTTCCTTCTCAGTGAGGATGGCATAAGCCAATATTTTTAACACTACAACCCTTTTCTCTTGTGTACTTAATTCTGCATAGAACATTATATCTTTACCCTTTCCTTCCTCCCTCCCTCCATTCTTTCTTTCCCCTCTCCCCTTCTTTCTTTCTTCCTTGTCTTCCTTTCTGTTCTGCCATCAAGAATACAAATTCCATTGGGACAAGCCTTACATTACTTCTTGCAGGTGAGGCCTTATGACTTACCTGTCACAGAGGAGGAACTCCATAAACACATGCTAATAGAATCTAATTACTGCTGACAACTGCACTAGTTTGTCCAAACTTCATAAGCTTCCTTTCTTCGCTACCTATGTTTCTGCCTGGCCATCTCTAGCACACGTATTAGCATGCATATGAAAGCTAGTATACTTTAGAGTTAACTATGCCCCAAGCAATGGTGCTCAGACTGTGCTGTCTAAAAACCCTCTGTGCCACTTACTAAGAGCATAGGTACAGTGGCATGTTTCCAAAAGGTCTACCTCAAGATGTTTGCGTAATCTCCTGACCCAGTGCTCTGGGGACTATCCTAAGGGGCTTAATTTTAATGATTAAGATTGCTGAGCTCCGGAGTTTAGACTGGTTTCAAAGAACTGGAAAGGTAACCCCAAATTTGGTTTATGCCTTGTTTATCATAGTTATTCTAATTCCTGACACTTGTCTTAATTACCTTGTCAAAAATAGATGGATCTTTAATTTTTTTTTTTCAGCAAAGGCAGTGGGGGCTCAATGGCAAGTAGCAAATAAATCACAGAGTTCCATGGGGTTTGAAATGTCAAACTATTCTGGCTCCACACCAGTGGTTCTCATGGATGGCAGCATACTAGCATTACTTAGGAGACTTTTAAATTTTAGATACCCCAGGCCTTAATTCTTTGCAGTTTCACTCAGGTATCAATAGTGTTTAAAACTCCACAGGTGACTCTCATACACAACCATGATACTGGACCATTGTACTGTCCCTGCGGCATCACCTAGTCATTCTTAATCAAGGTTGGAACACTTACTAATAACCAACATTTTGAAATTAATTACTAGTGAAATTTAGCGACACACACTTCGCCTGAACCTAGTTTCCAGATTCCACAGAGCAAAAGCTGCAGGTTGCAAGACAGTCTAACAAAAGCAGTAGAAAGTTGCTCTGTTTCCTTGTTAGGCTTGAGATAGTCAATCTGGGCCAAGGTTTTGTCTTCTTTTCAATGTAAGTTATATAATATTCAACCCCACTGTGATTTCTTATTTCTAAATATTGCTCTATTTTAGTGGCCATCAAGATACCTACCTGGCCTTTGGTAGCTAAAAGCTAAAAGTGCAACTATCTTATGGCCCCACAATTGCACTCACTGGTATTTACCACAAAGAAATAAAAGCTTACATCACAGGGAAAAAAAGTGTATACAAATGTTTATAGCAGCTTTATTCATAACAGCCAAAAAGTGGAAATAACCCACATACCCTTCAATGGCTGAATTCTTAAACAAGCTCTAGTACAACCATACTGTGGCATACTATTCAGACATGAAAAGGAACTGATGACAATATGTGCAAAAACCTGGAGGAATCCTCAGATAATTATTCTGGGTTGGAAAAAAAAAAGTCATTCCCTAAAGGTTAGATATGGTATGATTCAATTTATATAACATTTACAGAAAGACAAAATTATGGAAATGAGAAGAGATTAGTGGTTGGTGAACAATTATGCGGTTAGGAGGCAGGAAAGCATGTGTGTCCAAGGAGGTATAAAAGAACAATATGAATAATCCTTGCGGTCATAGAAATATTCAGTATATTTATTGTGTCAATGGCAAAATCCTGGTTGTAATAGTGTACTACAGTTTGCAAGAAATTAGTTTGGGAGAAAGAGGGTAAAAGGTATATAAGACCTCTTTGCATTATTTCTTAATACTACATGTAATTCCACAATTATCCTAAAATTAAAAATATAAAGGGGAGGGGTGCCTGGGTGGCTCAGTGGGTTAAAGCCTCTGCCTTCAGCTCAGGTCATGATCCCAGGGTCCTGGGATCGAGCCCTGCATCAGGCTCTCTGCTTTGCAGGGAGCCTGCTTCCTCCTCTCTCTGCCTGCCTCTCTGCCTACTTGTGATTTCTGTCTGTCAAATAAATAAATAAATAAAATCTTAAAAAAAAAAAAAAGAAATATAAAGGGGAGCTTGGTTGGCTCAGTCGGTGGAGCATGCAACTGTTGATCTCAGTGTTGTGAGTTCAAACCCCGTGTTGCATGTAGAGATTATTTAAAAATAAAATCTTAAAAAGGCAAAAAAAAAAAAAAGGAATTAAAGGAAAATGAGAAACATATGAATTGATTTATTTCTGATGGGCTATGAATAATATGTATCAACTCTTTCATAACTAACAAAAATCCATGAAAGTTAAGGCTCAGATATTGCAAATTTTCTGGAAGAAAATGTAATTTTGTTTTAACAATTTCAGAAATATTTTATATTTTCAAGCCATGTGTTGTCATGTATTGCTGGGCATCATCATTGCGGAAATATAAAATGCATGCTTTATTCCTAAAATATTCCACTCATTAAGATGATCTCAAACTTACGTTATGTTTGATTTTATAGTTAGTCTTTGAAAAATCAGTGCTGTCATTTTTTAGAAGCTGTTAGAATGTGAATTTTAATTTTAAACAGCAATTGATAAATTTTTGATAACAATAATAAAATAGAGAATTTACTACCTCTGTCTCTAATTCAAAGTGCATGCTTAAAAGAGTAGGGTCATATAAATTATAAACAACTTTTTATATTTAACAAGGAAATTAACTCCAGATGAGGAATTATCAAAATCGATGAACAGGATAAATTTTGGTATATATTTAACAATACCAGCGACATTTAAGTTATCTGCTTCACCACATGATATATTTTTAGAATTTCTTACATTAACCTTAATATTCTGGCCAGGCGATGTATAGGATTGACTTATTTTTAGTGACCTAGAAAAATTTTTTTGACTTTTTCCATGCATCCATGCATGTTCCAATAAGAATGATATCAGAAACATTTTCTCCATAGTAGTTTTCACTGTGAAAATGTTTCATCATTCATATAATTTTATCTTTACATGGGAGCACTGGACTTTCTTCTTCTTTTTTTTTAAAGATCTTATTTATTTCACAGACAGAGGTCACAAGTAGGTACAGACGCAGGCGGGACGGGGGTGGGGGGGGGCAGGCTCCCCGCTGAGCAGAGAGCCTGATGTGGAGCTGGATCCCAGGATCCTGAGAGCATGACCTGAGCTGAAGGCAGAGGTTTTACCCACTGAGCTATCCAGATGCCCCTGGACCTTATTTCTTCTAGGTTTTACATTGCTACTTTCTATCACAGAATTTTTTTTTTTTTTAAAGATTTTTATTTATCCACTTGATAGAGAGAGATCACAAGTAGGCAGAGAGGCAGACAGAGAGAGAGGGGGAAGCAGGCTCTCCGCTGAGCAGAGAGCCCGATGCGGGGCTCGATCCCAGGACCCCGGGATCACGACCTGAGCTGAAAGCAGAGGCTTTAACCCACTGAGCCACCCAGGCGCCCCTCTATCACAGAATTTTTAACACTGTTAAAATGACAAAATCAGGACTGAGCTAATGCAGAATGATTCTCTCATGTATGGAGATAAAGTTAGTGTAGGGATGAAGCTCATATATCTTTTTAGTTTAAAAAAAAGGAGGGGGCACCTAGGTGGCTCAGTAGGTTAAAGCCTCTGCCTTCAGCTCAGGTCATGGTCCCAGGGTCCTGGGATCCAGCCCCGCATCAGGCTCTCTGCTCAGCAGGGAGCCTGCTTTCCCCTCTCTCTCTCTCTCTGACTGCCTCTCTGCCTACTTGTGATCTCTGTCAAATAAATAAAATATTTAAAAAAAAAAAGAAAAAAAAAGGAAGAAAGAAAATTAAAAAAATTCATAGCAATTTTAAAAACATTTTAAGATATCTTAGCAAAAATTTCACTGTGTCAAATGTCAAAGGCAAAATGTCTAGGCTGAAATTGACCTTCCCCCTTTTGCAGCATCTTTTTTGTTTTTTTAAAGATTTTATTTTTACGTAATCTCTACACCTAATGGGGATTCAATCTCACAACCTGGACATCAAAAGTTGCATGTTCTACCTATCAAGCCAGCCAGGCACCCCTCTGCTGCATCTTAACCATTTCTGGGAATTTAATTTTTTTATCATATTTGATAATTTCATGGGGAAAAAGGTAATTCTTGGGTTATCCACTACTAATAATTCTATTTTTAAATATGTAGATAATTTATATTTAGTTTTTATGTTGTATTTTTGAGATCTTTGTTCATTTTTTTATTGTTGTGTATATTTGTGCATATGTGTTTAGAGATTTGAAAGTTGAAAGTATTTAAGCAGCTCAGCTTTTGCTTTTAAATGAATGTTGTGTTTATGTTAGTTATCGATTTTTTTAAAAAAGATTTTATTCAGTTTTTTGAGAGAGAGAGCGGGGATGGAGGGGAGAGGGAGGAGAAGCAGGACTCCCTGCTGAGGAAGGAGCCTGACACAGGGCTTGATCCCAGGACCCTGAGATCATGATCGGAGCCAAAGTCGGACACTTAACCAAATAAGGCACCATTAATATTTGTTGTCTTGTTTTATTTATTTCTTATTTTTTATTGTTATTAGCATATTCTGTATTATTTGTCCAAGGGGTACAGGTATGTGAATCATCAGGTTTACACGTTTCACAGCACTCTCCATAGCACATACCCTCCCCAATGTCCACAACCCAGACCCCCTATCTCTACGCTTCCACCTCCCAGCAACCCTCAGTTTGTTTTGTGAGATTAAGAGTCTTCTGGTTTGTCTCCCTCCTCATTTATTTTTCTTAAAGAATAAGTTGGAATTTTAAAGAGTCATATATCAGTATTTTTCCTTGTGTATCTTACTTTGATATCTTGCTCTGTGGGTGTTTTTCTCTCTTCCAAAAATATATATAAAATATAACATACAAATTATATATAAAAATAAATAGAATATAAGATATTTATTATGATGATGGTATATAAATCCTAAGTTCACATAGGCTTTAATTTGGTATTTTATATGCTTGCCCGGACTGGCCAGGAATCCCTGTACCAACCAATGAAATATTACTCCTTACTTTGCTGTGAAAGAGAGAAGGCAAGGGGGTCCACTCTCAGAGGCCAAGGTTCTTTGCTCTTCCCTACTCCCACTTTTATGGGTCCTTCAGGATAATCACAAACCCTTATCAGTTTCTCAAGCACGTGATGTGTGACTAGGGGTCTTATTGGAATAGGAGGATCTGTTTATGGGAAAGATACGGTATGCTCATCTGTGTGTTCAATGAGTTTTGCTAAATATAACCTAAGGGACAATGCATACATCTCCTAGATCACAGGGCAGCTGTTTGACCTAAGGAAGCCTGGGGAGGGCAACTCCCTGCAGCATTCCAAAGGCTTGTGCCCTTCTCCTGAAACCTTCCTTCGTTCCCCAGTGGCTTCTGTGTTAGATTTTAGCAAGCCAGGTATTATGGTTGATTTCATGCTCTACATTAACCCCAACATAACATAATTTAACTTATTTTTTTCTATTAACCTTCTTTCGGAAAATACTTTTATCCACCTATTTTGGATATATCCATAATCCCATAAAATAGGTTAAGTTCTTTTTTTTTTTTTTTAATTTTATAAGACATTACTCCAGTTCTTGGAATAACAAGACTATTTACAAAAGTAAGATTAAATAGTCAATAATAAACTCTCTATATATGAAATTATTCCCCATTCAGGCATTCCTGGTCCATATCTAATTTTACTAATGTAACCAACATCTTTGAAGGCTACACACATATTTGGTTGCAATACAAAAACAATAGAAAAAGTGAAAGTATGTAGGATTTACAAAAAAACACCTCGAATGATTATGTTTAGAAGTCAGATATGAAGGGGCGTCTGGGTGGCTCAGCGGGTTAAAGCCTCTGCCTTCGGCTCAGGTTGTGATCTCAGGGTCCTGGCATAGAGCCCTCATCAGGCTCTCTGCTCAGTGGGGAGCCTACTTCCTCCTCTCTCTCTATCTGCTTGTGATCTCTGTCTGTCAAATAAATAAATAAAATCTAAAAAAAAAAAAAGAAGTCAGATATGAAGATCAAAAGGAAAAGACAGAGTTTAATTTGTGCTCATAATCAGTTAATTATGTTCCCTTCTGCTAAGGAAATTCTAACTTAACACACATAAATTACATTACAAATCAGTATGAAATAACTTGAATTAATTTGCCCCTCTATGGAATTACATAAAGTATATATCATTCTACCCAGAAATTTTATAAACATAAATATTAGTATTTAGTTATGAATATGTAAGTCATTTACACTTTATGTGTTTGCTTTCTCTTGAGGAAATCCCATCTGTTGCCTGTTACTGGGAATAGAAGATGAGCACTTATACCCACTGCATCTTAGTATCAGGAACATCAGGGAAGAGAATTCCAACACCGGATGGAACAATGCTTTACTCACATGGGGAAGAGGAAGTGCAAGATCAGCTTCAATAGTGAGCATCAGTCTCCCATGTCCATTGGGTTCCTAGGGCAATTGGCATGCGTACATACGTCTTGTGCTGCAGCAGAAGGATTTTCTCTACACCCTGCAGGGGACAGATGGAGCAATGGATTGACTAGCTGCCACATGACACAGAGACTTAAGCAGAACAAAGGAACACTATTTGAGTCTGAAATGGAAAGACTTTCCCACACAAGGTGATGAGTCTAGCACAAGCCCTGAGAACTCTCTCTTGGCAGGGAAGTGCTCCAGTCCCAGGACCCATTCTTACTGTGGTTGAAAGGAGGTCAAAAGACTACACCATAAAGACTGCCTTTCCCAACAGTTCTATGGGCATTTTGCCTTCTCCATGTTTTTACCTTAGCACTAAAAATATAATATATCCCCCATGGAGGACTCCGCTGAGCAGTCATTAGATAATTAAAGTATGATTCATTCTCTAGCCATTTATAACACAACAAAGAGGCCAGAAAACAAAACAGCAGAACAAAGTAAAACTCTGAAATAACAAAGAGACGTCAAATCAACCCAATTGTTTTTGTATTAAATGCATACTTATTACAAAATATAGTGTTACCTGATTTATGCATCCTGTTTTTGCTCTTCACAAAATTCCTGAATATCAGAAAGGTAGACATTTTTATTAGCACTTCACTGAAATGAAAATTGGAATTTTGATCTATTCATACAGTATGTCAGAAGCATTTTAACCACAAATTGCCTCTCAGCCATTTACTCATTAATATTTGCTTTCAATTTCTACATTTTTTGTATTTCACTTTCCCAGCGTATAGCCTTTATAAAGTAATGAAGTAGAATATAAGTGTGACTCCTTAAAGTCAAAATCCTGCCCAGTAAAAAGAACAACACTGAATGACAAATTAGACATTTATTTGACCCAACACGGATATATATAACAGGAGAATTTCACAACTCAAAGCAGTTCAAAGAGATAAGGACCTAATCAACATATTCACTTTAATATATCCTAAATATTGTAGTATGGCAGAAAAAATTAATAACAATTATAGCATGATGGAAAATAGATTATGTTCAATGATGTTGGGTGATAACACAAAATCGTAATGTATTTTATCTATCACAGTAAAAAAAATGTTAGCATTCATGGAGCAAGCTATAGTTTCACAATTGTTTCACTTGAATAGAACCTGCAATTTTTCCCATATGCTATATACAGCTAACATTCGATGCAAAAATTTGGAGCTGAATGTGTGCATATCTGTATGCAGACTATAACTTGGCTATAGATTGGATTTCAAAATCTATTAGTAAGTTTGTTGATTAACACTTATAACAGAGTTTCCTGAAGGATGAAAATAAAAGATTTCATTGCAGATAAGCAATCACTCTTATACAAGGGAAGAGTTCAGACTCTGTTATAAGAAATATAACTTTATTTGAGATTTTCCTAAATAATAGTTAATATTGTAATCAGGTATCTTCTTTTTTAAGGTTTTCTTTTTATTTATTTGACAGACAGAGATCACAAGTAGGCAGAAGGCAGGCTGACAGAGTGGGGGAAGCAGGCTCCCTGATGAGCAGAGAGCCAGATGCCGGGCTCCATTCCAGGACCCTGAGATCATGACCTGAGCCAAAGGCAGAGGCTTAACCCACTGAGCCACCCAGGCGCCCCTATAATCAGGTATCTTTATTACAAGAATGTTCTCCTAGTCATTCTTCTCTTATTTATCATTGAATCTAAAATATCAAAGTCACTTTCCCAGAATTACTCAAATCATTATATATATGTTAATGTAAATCTAATAACTACCATTTTGTTGGATGATTTCAAATTTATTTTCTTGAACAAAATTTATTGTTCCTTGTTATATACTAAGAAAGAAACTTTACATATATGCACATTTACGTGTATTACTTTTACCCACAGGTATGTAAATTAGCTGTAAAAAACCTATTGTCTAAGGTTTAATACAAACACAAAAACATTAATTGTTGTCTCATTGATTAGTAGAATTTCTAGGTCATTAAATGCATGGCATTTATTCCTGTTAATATCTTCATTTAGACCTACATGAATATTTACATAGACATCTCTACTCTAAGTGCAAAATAGTATCTATTTAACTGGAAATATATAATTTTGAAACTTTGAGAAATGTCAACAGCTAAAATTTTATTGTTTCTCCAACAAAAGATTACTATGATGTTACAATCTTAATATTTTGTTAGAAACACAGCAGTTAATAACCATTATAATGAGTTACCCTATGAGTATAGATGAGAAATAAATAGGTCAGTAGACTAAATAAATGGGTAGAGTTTTGCTGCAGTATAATGGACTAATATGCACCAATGGACACAATTAACATATTAAATATGTTGTAAAGTAAACTTAAAATAGAATGAAATTCATCCCCCTTGAATACATTCCTCTTTAGGATAAATTAGCTTTTTCCCTCTCATTGGAAGCATATTTAAATTTCATCACTCTTTTTTTGCTGCCTGTTCCCATTACCCCCGTCCCTTTCCATTAACCCAGCATCCAAGGCTAGTATGTACTTTTTTAACTACATGACAAACCCTGTCTAGTTGCTATAATCTAGAGAAATAAATGTACTTCCCTCCAGGTATCATTTAACAATTGTTTAAGCATGGATAATATAGGGCCCAGGAGACCGCAATCTTGCTCACTAACTACTTTTCCTTTGAATGGTATAAAGAACAATCACAGAACAGATTGTCTGAAAAAAAAAAAAAAAGAAAACACCAAACAAAAAAACACTGTATATATTCTTGGAATAACCAGCCATTTTAACATATGACTCAAATAAGAAAAGATTATATAAATTCTTCAGTATAAATTATCTTTGTCATTCATTAAGTCATTCATTTAGCAAATATTTAATGAATATATCAGTAACACTCATCTAGTTTCTACTTGTGCAAGAATAAATGTGACAAGGTCCATGAAAATGCCAATTTTTGTTCTAAAATGTTTAAATTATTTTAAATGTTCTCTTTTTATACTGTTTTAAATCACCAATATAATCTTAGATATGGAACACTTTGTTCATATACTCATTCATATTAGAAATTCTGAGAAGGGCACCTGGGTGGCTCAGTTGGTTAAGTCTCTAACTCTTGATCTTGGCTCAGGTTGTGATCTTGGGTCATGAGGTTGAGCCCCAGCTTGGGCTCCATGCTGGGCATGGAATCTGCTTACGGTTCTCTCCTTATCCCTTTACCCCTACCCACTGGCTTGCTCTCTCTGTCTCTCAAAACAAACAAAAAATCCCAAAAAAAGTCCACTAAGAAATGCTTAGAAAAAATGCTTAGAAAATATTCTACTTGCAGGAATTACAGTAAACACATATGGAAGTGAATTTAAAAAAATAAAAAACTTTCTCCCTGGGAATTTAGGATTTGGCATGGAAATAGATACATGATCAATAAATTATAAAATTTTATTATAATATATATGGAAAACTGTGAATTCCATTGAGGAAAATAATGCATATTAATGGAAATGGATTGTGTTAAAGTTGTTAAGATTCATTCATTTAGTCATTTATTTGTCATGTATTTATTAAGATTATATAGCAGTAATTTTGCAAAATACTGAGATATTACAACAAATAAAACAGCTGAAGTTTTTTATCCATACAAAGCCTATAATCCAAAAAGGGGGATAAATATTTTTTTAAGTTATATGTTCTAGTGATAGGTGCAGAAAATAAAATATGACACAAGGAAATGGAAACATGTGGAGAAGAGGCAAGAGGAGGGTGGTCATGAAAGTCTCACTGTGAAGATAACTTGAGTAAAGATTTGAATGATGTGTGAGAACCTGTCATGCAGATAAGTGAGAATCTGTCATGCAGATAAGTGAGGCAGAAGGAGAATACATGCACTTAATGTCCAAAAAACATTAAAGAGGCTGGGCTGGCCAGTATGAAGATCTACAGAAATAGGAGAAGAATATATGAAAGGTAAATGATTATATGAGGAATGTAGTTTCCTATTGCTATTATAACAAATTAACACAAACTAGGAGCTTAAACCAAAACAAATTTATCCTCTTACGATTTTGAAGGTCAGAAGTCTAACATTAAGGTGTTGGCAAAGCTGAATTCCTTTTGGATACTTCAGGAGAAGACTTATTTCTCCACCATTTCCAATTCCTAGAAGCTAACTGCATTCCTTGGTTCATGGCCTCTTTCTTGCTTCATGCCAACCTCTTGTTTCTACTATTTCATTTCTGCCTGATTGAATCTGATTCTTCATGTGTCCCTCTTATAAGAAGCCATGTGAATACATTGGGCATACCAGATTTGAGATAATGTCTCAATCTCAAAACTCTTAACTTGATCACATCTGGACAGTACCCTTTGTCATATAAGATAATACTTAACAGTTTTCAGGGACTAGATATGGACATTCTTTGAGGGCATATAGGTATTATTCAGCCTATCATATGAGTTCTTGTAGATCATACTATATGTTTATCTTTTGCTCAGACTACTCTTTATATATGGGATTGGGAAATACCACGCTGTCAATGTAACATGATGGAAATAAGTAATGAGGCCACACAGATATCTAAAGGGAAGGAGTTTCAGGCAGAGAAAACATCAAGGCAAATAACCTGAGGTATGAGCATGTTGAGAAACAGCAAGGAGGAAAGGGTGGCTGGAGTGCCCTGAGCTAGTTGAACAGTAGAGGTAGAAATTATAGAGGTAGACAAAAAAGAATTCTGGATAGAATGCTTTACAGACCATTTCAGGAGGCCTGGATTTTACTCTCATTGAGAAAGGAAAGCCATTCAAAGGTCTCGCTTGAAACAGGTAAGAAGATAAACCTGGGAATATTAATCTTAAAAATATATAAATGGTGTTCTAATCCATAAATTAATGAGTTCTTTAAAAGAATGAGTGCAATCAGGGAGAAGGAAAGTTCTTTAGCTGAATTAGAGAACAGCTAAAATGTGCAGTTCAGGGAAATAAAGAAGAGCCACCAAGAGAGACAAGATGGACTAGCAAAGGGAAGAGGGAAGAACTAGACCTGAGAAGAGTTTAGAAGAAAAATGAAGAAAGTTTTTCGTGACAGTGGTGTGAGCAATTATTTTGATTGTTGCTGATAGCTTAAATAAAATAACCGAAGACTATTCCCATCCAGATTAACTTTGGGAGATGCAATGTGTGAGTCAAATGGCCAGGAAAATCAACATGAGTGTGCCTTTCTTACCCCTGGACAAATCCTGCTCTTCCCAGACAACAGAGTACTTGGTGAAATTCCCAATGCTAATTTAGCAGGGAAATGAGATAAATTTCCTCTTCTCCACCCACTTCATCATTCTGACATTCTCTTCCACAGACATTTATCCCATTCTCCCTTAACAGTCAACGGACCCTAGGGAGAAGTGTGACATACCACATGAGGACAGGGATAGAGGAAGGAGGAAGACTTCAGGAATGAAGTCACCCATTATTTGCTACAGCTGGGAAGCAGATGAATTGTTTTCCTATCTTCAGGAAGGGAAACACCTCTGGATTCCAGGATTTCTCATCACTAATTTTCTATATAATTACATTCATACATGTATTTTATGCAAACATATCTGTGTGCACTTGTTTGTGTAAAATAAATCAGTTCTGTTTTATTTCACAGAAAAGAACTCTTCATTGGGATGAAATAGGATTTAATTTTCATTAAAAAAGAAAAAAGTCTGTTTTAAAAACCTCAAAATGTATAGTGGTCAAAACACAGTGCTTTACCCTTTAATGGAAAATCCCCATAAGAACTGCTTTATTTTGTCATCTACAATCTTTTGGATGTTTTGCATATTTATAAGCTTACTAAAACTCCATCACATACCTCAGAAGTGATATACTCCATATAAATTATTTGCTAAATCTATATTGAGTAAAACTATTTGCTGTAAAATAAATATAATATATATGTGCAACTCATCATGCACCTAATATCAATGGTTCTTGTTAATAAGTAAATAAATTTAAATAAAGTTAAAATAAGAAAACATTTTAAATTCTGCTATTCAAATATCAGACTACTGCTTTTTGTTTAAGAAAATGAGCAAATATTTAATTTAATATTTTAATATTTGTATGGATATTTTAAATTTTTTTGAAGATTTTATTTATTTATTTATCAGAAAGAGAGAGAGAGCACGAGCAGGAGGAGTTGCAGGCAGAGGGAGAAGCAGACTCTCCTCTGAGTGAGGTGCCCAATGTGGGGCTCGATCCCAGGACCCTGGGATCATGACCTGAGCTGAAGGCAGAAGCTTTAATCCACTGAGCCACCCAGATGCCCCCCGATGTTAAAATTTTTTAATAGCAAATAAAACTACTAAAAAAAATATTTTCCTTAAGCTTTTATATTGCATATTCACATAATTCAGAAAATTAAAATCATAAGAATCTGATAAAACAGTTGGATGTTCCTCTGAGAAAATGGCACATTCACATAAAATTTTGTTTGCAATTACAAAGTTAATACGTTCATCTGAAATCCGACATTAGATCCCCTCCAGGAGTTCTATCCCTTCATAAGCTCCAGTTAAAACCCCCTGACTCAATTTTATTTGCTTCATATGTTTAACGTAAATGGTTTTCTTTAGAGGAAAATTTAGATGTTTCTCCACAATTAATATGCCTTGCCTCCAGCATAACTTTTCTATACTTCTACTATATGAAGAATATTCCAGGTTATGAAAGATAGTGAAAAGCATTTGTTTTGTTGATTATTACTCATCATATCTTCTTGAGATTAGTCAATATATCTACACCAGAAAATGTATCTGTGTTTATTTTAAATCAATGCATGGAAAAAATATATGTTGTTTAAATGCAGATATTCAAAGCCTCAATGCATCTGCCTATTTTGAAGTATTAGGATATTATGAGTACATTTAAAAAACGAGTTAATGCATTAATGTAAAGTAAAACTGAGAGGAAAAATTGATTTTTTTCAAGTTCAGGCTTATTAAATAGCTTTGGGAAAATGTAAGGTCCAATAATATAATATTTATGAATTAAAGCATAATGGAAATTCATTTTTACTAAGTTCTTATTTTGTGGTTGTATCCATTTTACAAGGTAAGAGCTTGCAACATGATTAGTAAAACAAAGGCAGTGACTGAATGGAAAAGTCAGAATTGCTTATTATAGGAAGCATTCAATCATACTTTGTCTTTGTATTTTCTATCACCGAGAATTTTGGAAAAGGAGAAATATATGATTTTTAAACTTAAATGTAAACGTTCACATAATATTTTCTTTTATCTTTAAAAATGTGGAAACTCAGCCAAACGTGAATATCTCATAACATTGAAAAACATGCTGCCCTTACACACATAAGTACACACAAATACACACATACATATATAGAACTTTTAGGTGATAATTTCTAGAACTTTTTAAAAGACCAAAGAAAACTATAAAACAGGAATATTTATATACATATTTGCTTGTACTCAGATTTCTATGAATATTTGTTAACTTAAAGATCTTTAAGACTATATCATGACTTTAAAGAATTACAGAATGAACCCTTTTATACAGATGATTTTTTATTTCACAAGGACAAATTTTAGTCATTTAAAATTCATCAGTAGCACCTTCCTGAAGATGCATCAATAGTGTGGTGAAGCACTGAATTCATTTAGAAAGAACTAATCATAAAATCATACCATGACGAAACAGATGTCTCAAAATGGCATAACCACACTTATTTTAAACCAAACACAGTCATCCAGAGCCACTAAAGATACTTAGTTTCTTATACGAAAATTGCATTTAAATCTGAGTATCCTTATTAACTGCATTGACACAGATATAATAACATGAATCAATAAATATAAGTTAGCTAAAATTATGATGAAACTGTGGTATGATGTTGGTAAAATAGCAAAGAAAGAGAGGGAATAGAAAAACAATGCAAAATTTAGTCATTTTAACCTGAAATCTGCTATTGACTCAAGAAGCATTACAAATCCATGGAAAATTCATTCAGTAACTGTTGTTAGAAAATTAGTCATCTATGGAAAGAAAAATAAAGTTTGAGCCACTCTTACAAATAATATTGCCAGGTAGATTAATGACATACATGTTTAAGGAAAAACTCTCTAGTGATATCTTGATTGAGATATTTGGTTATATATTAAATATTTTTTTCCTGAACAACAGAAGATAAAATAAGTAATGCTAAAATATAAGCCACAGATTGAGGGTAGATATTCCAAAACATGTAACTAATAAGGCATTATTATCCAAAATATAATACAGAATTCCTTCAAAACAATAAGAATTTTAACCACTCAAAATTATACAAAAAACATAATAAAACACAAAGGAAAACAATTCCAAATTTCCAAATGATGTGAAAAGAGGTTGAATTTTTATCTTTTAATTCCAGTGTGGTTAACATACAATGTCATACTGGTTTCAGGTGTACAATATAGTGACTCAGCAGTTCCACAGAATGCCCTTTGCTCATTGCCAACGAACTCCTTAAACCCCGTCAACTATTTAACCCATCCCCACCACCAATCTCCCCTCTGGTAACCATTAGTTTGTTCTTTATTGTTACGATACTGTTTCTTGGTTTGCCTCCATCCCTCTTCCCTCTTTTTGGTTTATCCTTTGCTCATTTGTTTTGTTTCTCAAATTCCACATATGAGTGAAATCAAATGGTATTTGTCCTTCTCTGACTGCCTTATTTCACTTAGCGTAGTAATCTCTAGATCCATCCATGTTGCTGCACATAACAAGATTTCATTCTTTGTATCTGAATAATATCCTATTCTACCTATTATCTATTATCTACCTACCATCTGTCATCTATATCTATCTATCTATCTATCTATCTATACCACATCTTCTTACCCATTCATCATGGACGTTGGACGTTGGAGCTGCTTCCAAATTTGGCTCTTGTAAATAATGCTGCAATAAACATAGGGCTGCATGTAACCCTTCAAATCAGTGTGTTTTTTTTTGTATTTTTTGGTGAATACTCGGTAGTATAATTACTGGATTGTAAGGTAGTTCTATTTGTTTAAGTTTTTGAGGAACCTCCATACTTTTTCCTACAATGGCTGCACCAGTTTGCATTCCCACCATCAGTGTACACATTTCTTTTTCTCCACATCCTTGCCCACATTTGTTGTTCAAGTAAGTATTAATAGGTATGTATTTATTGCCATTTGGTACTAGTGTTGTGGTTGTTTTTGTAGTTCTCTTTTTTCTTTTATGTACTTCTCTGATTTTTTCTTCTCTTACTCTCTTTCATGGTTTTCTGGTTTTCTTTAGTGATATATTTGGATTCCTTTATCTTTTGCATATATAACACTGTTTTTTGATTTGTTGTTACTATTAGGTTTACATCTAACATCTTCTGCATATAGCAGTCTATATTAAGTTGATGGTTGCTTTGGTTTAAACCCATTCTTTACTTTTCCTTTCCCCCCATCCCCAACCCATTTCTTAGGTATATGGTGTTATATTTTACATCCTTTTATTTTGTGAATCCCTTGACTGATTTTACAGATATACTTATTTTTACTGCTTGTGTATTTTCTACTTTTCTTACTCTTACTTAAGGTCTTCCCTTTCCATTTAGAGTCCCGTATAGCATTTATTGTAGGGCTGTAGTGGTCATTAAGTCCTTTAGTTTTTGTTTGCCTGAAAAGCTGTTTCTCTATATATATATTCTGAATGGTAGCCTTGCTGATAGAATATTATGGCTGCAGATTTTTTTTTCTTTGAACTTTGAATATATCCTGCCACTTTCTTTTGGACTGCAAAATTTTTGTTGAAAAATGTACTGATAGCCTTATGGGGTTCCTCTGATTTGTAACTCTTTTATTTTCTCTTACTGATTTTAGAATTGTCTCTTTATCGTTATTTTTTTGCCATTTTCATTACTATGTGTTTTGGTGTGGGCCTCCTTGGGTTGATTTTTCTGGGAAATCTCTATGCTTTCTGGATCTGGACATTTTTTCCTTCCCCAGCTTAGGGAAGTTTTCAGCTATTATGTCTTCAAGTAAATTTTCCACCCCCTTTTCTCATCTCTCTTCTTTTTCTAGGATTCCTATAATGGGAATGTTATTACATTTGATGGAGACACTGAGTTCCTAAGTCTATTCTCATTTTGCATATTTTTTTCTCTCACCTGCTCAGCTTGATTAGTTCCCATTACTCTGTGCTCCAGATCACTAATTCACCGCTTTGCTTCTTTTAATCTACTATTTATTCCATCTAGTGTATTTTTAATTTCATTTATTGTGTTCTTCATCTCTGATTAGTTCTGTTTTATCTCTTAGTTAAGGGTCTCACTGATGTCTTTCATGCTTTTCTCAAGTCCAGTGAGTATCTTTATGATCATTACTCTAAATTCTCCATCAGGCATACTACTTATATCTGTTTTACTTGGGCCTCTTGCTGCTGTTTTATCCTGTTCTTTCCTTTGGCTTGCAGTCCTCTGTCTCCTCATTTGTCTGTCTCTGTATATTAAGGAAGTCACCTCCATCTCCTACTTTTGAAAGTAATGGCCTTATGAAGAAGAGGTCCTGTAATCCCTTGTAGTGCTGTGTCATCTGTTCACCAGAAACTGGCACTTCAAGGATTATCTCCTATGTATGTTGCATGTGCCCTGCTATTAGAGCCTAGCTGCTTTTTCCTTCAGTCTAGTCACATACAGAGGTTCTCTTTGCCTATTGTGGGCAACGTTTTGTCCTAGTCCTGCATCTGGTATTCAGTTTTAACAAGATGCATGCTGGTCTGTTTGTGAAATGATTCCTATATTCACCACAACAGAGTCCTGGGAAGCCTGGACATATCTGCAAAACATGAAAAGCAGGCAGGGTATGCGATTTTTAACAAGATGCACCTTGGGCTTTCATAGAGCCTGCTACCACCATTGCCACAGCCCAGGCCAGGACACCACAAAACACATGGGTCAGTAGATGTGTAGTTGTGTCGTTGGCAAGGTTTTTGGTGGTATTCTGGAGTAAAGGACCTGTAGGGCTGAGACTGAAGAAAATGTCACTGGAAATCACAGATCTGCTGAAGTCCAGTGGGGAGGTGGTATAAGCAAGTAAGGTAGTGAGTGTGGGTGCTACACTGGTTCCCAAAGGTGGCCATGTGTTTATGCTGGGAGGTGGAGGAGAGAGATGGTGCCCTCCAGCTCCTTTTCCCAGGAGAAGTGCCTCAGTGACACCTGTCCCTCCAGGACATACACCAAAATGAGTAAACTGTTCTCTCTCCCAAATGCCTCAGGAGATTTTCAAATTGCTGCTTCTACATTGTGTCTCTATTGATTACCTATCATGCTATGTTCTTAAGGGCAGGGGCACTAGGCTTTGTATCTCTGCATTCTTCCAGATCCAAGCCCACTGATTTTCAAAATTCCAGGCTTTAAGTCCCTCTGGCTATAAGAACTCAGGAAATTCAGTCCCTCTCACTTTTGAAGCCCAATGTTATGGGGATTCATATTCACCATGCAGGTCCCGTGGTGTGGGGGTCTATTTCTTTCCCCTTACCATGCCCTCCAAGTCCCTTGCCTGACTTCTCCCTGGAGATAGTCCCATGAGTCCATTTAGTTCCCAACCTCATCTCTGCCATTGTTACCCTCTTTAGTGTGTTTCTTCTCTAAGTAATCTTGTGGAGTTTGTTCTGTCAGGCCACAGGTTATTTTGTGGGTTATTCACACTGGTAAGAGTGTTATCCAGTTTCACCTGTGGGATGAGGTGAATTTACAGTCCTCTTACTCTGCCATCTTCCCAATGTCCTCCAAAGAGAGGTTGGATCATGTACATAATCCAAATTAAAATGACTGAAAACTACAAGAATTTTAGTAAGGTATAACAAAGGTAATCTTTATGTACTACCTGGTGAAAGTATAAATTATTGCAACCACTTTGAAGACAAATTCTTTTTTTCTAAAGATTTTATTTATTTGTTTGTTTGTTTGTTTGTTTGTTTTAGAGAGAGAGAGACCATGCACAACAGGGGGAGGGGCAGAAGGAGAGGGAGAGAGAGAATCCCAATCAGACTGTGTTGAGCACTGAGCTTGATGGGGGGCTCAATCTCACAACCCTGAGATCATGACCTGTGTGAAACCAGGAGTCAGACCCTTAAACAACTGAATCACCCAGGCATCCCATGAAGACAAATTCTTAATAGATTTGTATATATTTATATACATATGTATATAATAACTTAGAAATTCTATTTCTCATCATACATTCACACACAGACACACATACACACACACACACACATACACACACATGCACGCACTATTTCAGAGGAAGGGGACAAGATGAGATTCTATCTAACTCATATTTTCCCAACTTACTCCTAATTATAAAGATGGTTAGAAAGTTTAATTCCATCTGCAACCTTATTTCCTCTTTGCAATATAATGTAACATGTCCATAGGTTCCAGGGATTAGGACATTGACACCTATGGGGGTTATTATTCTGCCTCCTACAATTATTAAAAATTAACCATATTATTTGAATACATTTATCACTGGTAAAACAATGAAGAAAATTAGAGCAATGATTTTCACTAAAGTTAGAAGAGTGATTAGTTCTAAGGAGGAAGGCAGGAGGTGTACCAAAAGTGGGGCAAAATGGTACAAGCTTCTCATTCTGTCAATGACTGATTTCTTAAACAAAAGTTAAAGTGGCTTCATGTTGTCATTGTTTATCCTGCATCAGTGGGTATATTATTGAGGTAAGACATGTTCTACAATTTAAAATTATCAGGATTTTTTTTTCTTGTAATTTTAAAGGCCACTAACTGTTTTTCAAAACCTATTTAAGATAACTTCAAAATAAAAAAGCTTAAGCACACACAGGGACACAAAGTAGTTATATATTATTTATGTACACAAAGGTATACAGCTCGATTAAAACAAAGCAAAATTAAATTCTCTGGAGCAAAGGTATTGGATTAATACCACTTTTTACTTTAGTTTCAATCTACACCCTGTTTGGACCTGTTCTGTGACATAGGAGTGAGGCTTTTATCAAGTTGTTTCCTTTGCAATTTGGTTTCAGGTAAGGTCTAGTGAATGGAAGACACTGGCAAGAGATTGGGAATTCAATAGTGTAGAGTGAGGAAAGAGTATTTATACTATTTTGTTGATTCAATATTTGAAAAAAGAAAACATGCAATTATGTTATTTTGTTATATATAAAAAACTCAGGGAATATGATTGAACATGAAAAACCATTTTTTGTGGTTGTTATTGTTGCTGCCATCTATAATTCTTTCCTCCTCCTTCCCCATCCTCTTCCTTCTTCTCCTTGTTTGTTTCCTTCTCCTTCTTCTCCTCTTCCTTTCTTTTTGTCCAAATTCTTCTTCTTCTCCTTCTCCTTTTTCTTACATTCCTCCTCCTCCTTCTCCTTCACTTCTGATTTTGCTTCTCCTGTTGTTTGTTTCCTTCTTTTCCTAGTGGTGTTGTCCCCAGTGTTTCAGGGGGATTTGATTTTCTTACTGGTCTTCCTTTGAATCAAAGGATAAAAGACTAGAGACAGCACAATTGGGTCAAATAATCTTACACTTGCTTTCACAGTGTAGTATACAAACAAGTATTCTAGAACCCACAGTATTTACAAATATTCTTCCATTGCCACCTCCTCTCCACCCTTAGCTTTATTAATGTCAAATAATAGTGAAATGTATAAAAGAAAATAATAGAAAAAATAATTCTAGATCATAATTGAACAACTAATGATATCCTTTTTCATTCTGGAATGAATGAAAAAAATTTACTACTAGCATGTGAATTTTTAGGTACAAAAAATATAAAGCAAGAAAATAATTAAATGAGCATTTGATTGTGACAGAGCATCACATATGATCTTGAATCTAAATTGAACCATTCACTCTTTTTCCTTTTGATCTAAATATTATTCAAAGCTTATTATCTGTCATATGTAAGAGAGAAAGAGTAAAGGAACTTGACTTTGTGGTTTGCATTCAGTTATTATAGCCTGACAAAAATATTTTGGCTTTTCATCTAGACATGGATTTTTCATCTAGACAAGTATGTGTGTATGCATGTAACAATCATTGTACATTCCATGAATTGTACATTCCATGAAAGACTGTACATATGAAAGACTTTATGTTATAAAGATAAAATATACTGTCCTTGAGGTCAAACTGCCTGAATGCAAAGTCTCAATTATTAACCATGTGATCATTTATAAGTAATTTAACCTTTATAATCTTGTGTTACTCATCTATGAATTTGGGATAATAAAAGTGACCTCAAATATTTTATAAACCTTAAAATATATACATAGACTATCCTTTAAAATATTTAGATTAAATTAAGCATTCATACATATTAGTTATTAACTTATGGCAAAAAGAATAATCTATAAAACTTCAATGTATTTAAAGTATACTTGTGGGTGCCTGGGTGGCTCAGTGGGTTAAGCCGCTGCCTTCTGCTCAGGTCATGATCTCAGGGTCCTGGGATCAAGTCCCACATCGGGCTCTCTGCTCAGCAGGGAGCCTGCTTCCTCCTCTCTCTCTCTGCCTGCCTCTCTACCTACTTGTGATCTCTCTCTGTCAAATAAATAAATAAAATCTTTGAAAAAAAGTATACTTACAGTTACATATCTCAATATCAATTAAATGTGTATTAATATTGTATTTACTTATTTATTTCTAAAAATAATTGAAGATTGATAATAATAAAAGATAAATAAAATAAAACATTTAAAATAAAAAATTGAAGTGTGGTTCTTTAGTGTTCCTGCCTATATTTTCTGCTAAAATTATTTAAAGGTTTGGCAATAATGGTCATAAACATATGATCATGATCAGAGAAACCAACCAGAATATAATTTTTAAATGGATCTTAAAATGTTTTCATTGATTTTGATATGCTTTCACTCCTTTGATTCTACTATGCATCAAACTTTATGGTGTCTGTTTTATATCTGTATTGACATGGTCAGTAGGTAATTGAACAAATGAAATGGCATTTCAAGAAAGAGATACTAGAGAATTTTTTTTCAAATTCTGTCCTTAATTCTTTTTTTCTTTTTGTAATCTTTTTTAATGAAAACCTCAGACTGCTGTCATTTTAACTTCCCCAGTTGTGAACATGTCTTGATTCTGAGTGTGGGACTCTGACTTCTCTAATCATGTTCCACATTTTCAACAGTTGCTAGTTATTTCCACATGTGAAATATTTCCATTCAAAACATTACCCAAAACAAGACAACTAAATAATAGTCATATATTATGGATATTTTATTGATAAGATACCTGAGTCTTTCAGAATTTATGTGATTTACTTTAAACCACAGATGTAGTAACTAGAAAAGCAGAGAGTAAAACAGATCATTGGAATCCAAATCCATTGCCTTCCTATATAGGACTCTCATATATAAATGCATTTCAATGTATAACAATGTTACAATCATTCAATTTTATTATATTATTGTACTTATATAATCCAATATAATCTGTGGTCTGCCCTGAGTTAATTTATTTCATTTGCTTTATCCAGCATTGCATATATAGAAAAGGCCCCTTACACTAAGTTATCTGAAGAAACTGCTTCACATTATGCTCTGATGATGGCATTATTGCTTTGTGCTCCTTCAGGGTATTGCAGATTCAAAAATATAAAGCTCATTAACATGAAACAGCTCCCAGAGGAGATGTGTTATGTAGAATCCAATGTTTACAAACATTTATAGCCTTATTTATCTAAAAGTTGTCCATTAGTTGACAGTAAATCAGTGTGATTTGCATTGAAATACACTATTTACCTTTAGTAGCCATGCAGCTATATGTATATTTTATATATATACAGTATATATATATATATATATAAATGTGTATATAACATAGAATGAAACAGTTCTGCAATATTATATTTTAAAGTTAAAGAAATCCACTGAGTTGAAAGAAAGATACACATTTATTTTCGTGTTTAAACCGCTGACAATTTATGTGTCTGATTTTCAACAGTGGCCCATAATTCAGATGTTTTTAAACTGAATAAGTATTACTTTGAATTCTGATGCAGAATTAACATAATCATTTTAATCCTGAATGGTAATATTTCATATTTCTAATCACAATGAATGGACCTCAGGTATAACACAGGAAGAAAGACAGGATTTTACATTAAGGTATTCATTAATCAATTTATGAAATATATGTGAGCATATTCAATGTTATCTGGTTTCACTAGTTTATTCATTTATTTTAAAAATATTCATTAAGTTCTTAAAATGTGTCAGGGTCTTCCCAGTAGACACGAATGTGAAAGGAAGAAATGTCTTTATTTGTATAAGTACATTAAAAAATGGCACAAAAATAAAAACTAAGTGGGAAAAAATAGGACAGATAGAAGGGGTATCTTTGGAAAAGAAAGGACTACACCAAATAAGAACTACAAGAAACAAGAGATAAGTTGTTTTCTCAGTAACTATCTCATATATGTATCTCATATATGAAAACCAAGAGACACTGAATTTAGAAAATCCTATTCACCACAGTAGAAGGAAATTCATTATAAAGAAAAGGAACTCTGGACTGCTGATGGTGACTGGTTGAGACTGAAAGACTTTGCAGCAAGAACTGTAGTCTAGCAAATGTGACCATGCTTAGGAAAATCAAGACTAAACATGTATGTTTTACACCTGAACAAAGTCAAGTATATAAGAATCATCCTAACTAAAGAAATGTACAGTGTATTTTATTAGAAGATTTTACAGGAAAAATGACTAATTCTTCTCAAGTAACTTTATAAATGTAATCATATTTAAATTAAAATCCCAATAAAATTATTAAGATTAACCTTACACAAAACCACATGTTCTGGGAAGTTATATGGATTTAGGTTAAAATTTTTGGATCACTTATTAAATGAGTTATGTGTCCTTGGGCATTTGACCAACTTTTCTGCTCCAATCTCTTACAGGAGGACAAAAATATTATCTCTTATAATAATAAAAAGAGTAAATAAGAACAATTATAAAATATCTAGCATAGCATCTGATATTAAAAAAATACTTTCTGAATGTTGATTTTTTTCTTTCTCCCTCATAGGCTTTGTAATTGAGAAACCTATTTAACTACCAAACCACGGCTTCCCCTTCAGATTTGCCACTTGGAAGTATTTGCTCAATGAAAGACTATATTCTCCAGATCCTTTCATATCTAGTTATGGCCATGTTAGTAGTTCTTGCAAATGAAATATGAATAAAATGATGTGTTCTCCATGACTGGAATATTAAAAATCAATGTTCTGGACTTTGAGTTTGTTTTTTTTTTTAAAGATTTTATTTATTTATTTGACAGAGAGAGATCACAAGTAGGCAGAGAAGCAGGCAGAGTGAGAGGGGAGAAGCAGGCTCACCGCTGAGCAGAGAGTCCGATGTGGGGCTCGATCCCAGGACCCTGGGATCATGACCTGAGCTGAAGGCAGAGGCTTTAATCCACTGAGCCACCCAGGCACCCCCGGACTTAGAGTTTTAGTGACAACATGTGAAGAGATTGGAAGTTATCACTTCCATTCTAAACAAAGAAACAATGGTAACAGCAACCAAAAAAACTTAATAAACTGAACAATTATTACTATCATTGAACCCATGGAAGAACTGAAGATGCTAAAATCTGGAGAAAACAGTGAATAGTAAGAATCATAACAAAGATCTATTTACCTGGAGCAGACTCTTCCGGAGCCATCAACCGTAAGGTACAGTTAAATGGGAATGCTGTAAAATTGCTGTGGCTGATTATGCACTAAGAAGAACATGAGAAACTCCCCAAGACCATAGTCTTATGGGCACATAGGGAGGCTTCTTCATGAGTTTTATCTCTATCTACCCCACTCGGTTCTCACTTTAAAGTCAAGAAAGACTTTGTGACTTTGGTTTATGAAAGGAAAGAAGAAAAATTACAAAATATTTTAGGATAGTTCTACTTAACAGTCCTATTCTGCATGGGAAAAGACTTTACTAGAGCCTTATTCCTTCTAGAGGTAGTACATGTACCTAACTCCTGTGCTCTTTAGCTTCCGATCTCTAGTTGGTGAAAATAGTTATACCATGCTAGACCTTTTTTTAAAAAAAAGGCACCTGGGTGGCTCAGTGGGTTAAAGCCTCTGCCTTCAGCCTTAGGTCATGATCCCAGGGTCCTGGGATTGAGCCCCACATCGGACCCTTGCTCAGCAGGGAGTCTGCTTCCCTTCCTCTCTCTCTGCCTGCCTCTCTACCTACTTGTGACCTCTGTCTGTCAAATAAATAAGTAAAATCTTAAAAAAAAAAAAAAAAAGCTAGTGATGATGAACATTTTTTCATGTGTCTGATAGCCATTTGTATGTCTTGATTGGAGAAGTGTCTGTTCATATCTTCTGCCCATTTTTTGATATGTTTGCCTATTTCATGTGTGTTGAGTTTAAGGAGTTCATTAAAGATCCTGGATATCAACCTTTTGTCTGTACTGTCATTTGCAAATATCTTCTCCCATTCCGTGGGTTCCTCTTTGTTTTTTTGACTGTTTCCTTGGCTGCGCAGAAGCTTTTGATTTTGATGAAGTCCCAAAAGTTTATTTTCGCTTTTGTTTCCTTTGCCTTTAGAGACATATCTTAAAAGAAGTTGCTGTGGCTGATATCGAAGAGATTACTGCCTATGTTCTCCTCTAGGATTCTGATGGATTCCTGTCTCAAGTTGAGGTCTTTTATTCATTTTGAGTTTATCTTTGCGTACGGTGTAAGAGAATGGTCGAGTTTCATTCTTCTACATATAGCTGTCCAGTTTTCCCAGCACCATTTATTGAAGAGACTGTCTTTTTTCCACTGTATATTTTTTCCTGTTTTGTCGAGGATTAATTGACCATAGAGTTGAGGGTCCATATCTGGGCTCTCTACTCTGTTCCATTGGTCTATGTGTCTGTTTTTATGCCAGTACCATGCTGTCTTGGTGATCACAGCTTTGTAATAAAGCTTGAAATCAGGTAACGTGATGCCGCCAGCTTTATTTTTGTTTTTCAACATTTCCTTAGTGATTCGAAGTCTCTTCTGATTCCATACAAATTTTAGGATTATTTGCTCCAGCTCTTTGAAGAATTCCGGTGGAATTTTGATCGGAATGGCATTAAAAGTATAGATTGCTCTAGGCAGTATAGACATTTTAACAATGTTTATTCTTCCGATCCAAGAGCATGGAATGGTCTTCCATCTTTTTGTGTCTTCTTCAATTCCTTTCATTAGTGTTTTGTAGTTCCTCGAGTACAGATCCTTTACCTCTTTGGTTAGGTTTATTCCCAGGTATCTTATGGTTCTTGGTGCTATAGTAAATTGAATCGATTCTCTAATTTCCCTTTCTGTATTTTCATTGTTAGTGTATAAGAAGCCACTGATTTCTGCACATTGACTTTGTATCCTGCCACGTTGCTGAATTGCTGTATGAAGTCTAGTAGTTTGGGGGTGGAGTCTTTTGGGTTTTCCATATAAAGAATCATGTCATCTGCGAAGAGAGAGAGTTTGACTTCTTCATTACAAATTTGGATACATTTTATTTCTCTTTGTTGTCTGATTGCTGTTGCTAGGACTTCTAATACTATGTTGAACAAGAGTGGTGAAAGTGGGCATCCTTGTCTTGTTCCTGATCTCAATGGGAAGGCTGCAAGCTTTTTCCCATTGAGGATGATATTTGCTGTGGGTCTTTCATAGATAGATTTGATGAGGTTCAGGAATGTTCCCTCTATCCCTATACTTTGAAGGGTTTTAATCAGGAACAGATGCTGGATTTTGTCAAATGCTTTTACTGAATCAATTGAGAGGACCATGTGGTTCTTCTCTCTTCTCATATTAATTTGTTGTATCACATTGATTGATTTGTGAATGTTGAACCACCCTTGTAGCCCAGGGATGAATCCCACCTGATCATGGTGGATAATCTTTTTAATGTGCTGTTGGATCCTGTTGGCTAGAATCTTGTTGAGAATCTTAGCATCCATATTCATCAGTGATATTGGTCTAAAATTCTCCTTTTTGGTAGGTCTTTGCCTGGTTTGGGGATCAGGGTAATGCTGGCATCATTACTAGCCCTCAGGGAGATTCAAATTAAAACCACATTGAGATATCACCTTACACCAGTTAGAATGGCCAAAATTAACAAAACAGGAAACAACATGTGTTGGAGAGGATGTGGAGAAAGGGGAACCCTCTTACACTGTTGGTGGGAATGCAAGTTGGTGCAGCCTCTTTGGAGAACAGTGTGGAGATTCCTCAAGAAATTAAAAATAGAGCTTCCCTATGACCCTGCAATTGCACTCCTAGGTATTTACCCCAAAGATACAGATGTTGTGAAAAGAAGGGCCATCTGTACCCCAATGTTTATAGCAGCAATGGCCACGGTCGCCAAGCTATGGAAAGAACCAGGATGCCCTTCAATGGACGAATGGATAAGGAAGATGTGGTCCATATACACTATGGAGTATTATGCCTCCATCAGAAAGGATGAATACCCAACTTTTGTAGCAACATGGACGGGACTGGAAGAGATTATGCTGAGTGAAATAAGTCAAGCAGAGAGAGTCAATTATCATATGGTTTCACTTATTTGTGGAGCATAACAAATAGCATGGAGGACAAGGGGTGTTAGAGAGGAGAAGGAAGTTGGGGTAAATTGGAAAGGGAGGTGAACCACGAGAGACTATGGACTCTGAAAAACAAACTGAGGGGTTGGAAGTGGTGGGGGGGTGGGAGGTTGGGGTACCAGGTGGTGGGTATTATAGAGGGCACGGATTGCATGGAGCACTGGGTGTGGTGAAAAAATAATGAATACTGTTTTTCTGAAAATAAATAAATTAAAAAAAAAAAGCTTGAAAAACTATTAACATCAGAAAAGCAGGTAAGATAACACCATCTTTATGGAGATATACCTGTTAAAGTTATGGTAGGCTGTTAAAACACAATATGCTGGTTTTTATTATTGATCTTATTGTAAAGTCACAAATAACATTGGTCAAAATATATAGGCAATATCTATTTCCATATAACAAATTCAGTTGCAGGCAGTCCAGGACTAACAAATCATCAAGTTACAAGATCATGTTCTTCCCATCCCAGCAACGGCATCACAATGGACTTTTTCATCAATATGCCTTTCACTTTCTTGATACCAGATGTTCGTTGCAGTTCCAGTCATAACATCTATTTCTTTGTATTTTTAAAATATTTATTTTAGAGAGAGAGAGATAGAGCACACAAAGTAATGGGCAGGGAGAGGGAAAGTTTCAAGCAGTCTCCACGCTGAGCATGGAGCCCAATGTGGGACTTGATCTCATGACCCTGAGATCACGACCCCAGCCAAAATCAGGAGTCAGACACATAACTGACTGTGCTACCCAGTAATCCCATAATATCTATGTCTAAGCAGGAAGGTAAAGGATGAAGGAAGGCAGTGCAGGTAACAGAAACAGACTGCTGGTCCTCAGTTAGTGAACTGAAAAAAAATTCTAGCATTAAATTAAGTTGAGGACATGGTCAAAAGTAAAATGAAGACCTGTCTGTAATTTAAGGTGAGTATGATGATAAGTAAGACTTATCTCTCTTGCTCTCTGTAAAATAAATAAATAAAATCTTTAAAAAAAAAAAAAAAGACTTATTCTTGGTATAAAGTGAAGTTATCTAATGATTTTTAAATGAGGAATTTCATTACCTCAGTTATCTTTCAAAAATACAATTCTGGCTTCTTTTGTGGGGAGTGAATTGATAGTAATAAATAGAGATAAGAAAGATCAAATTACATGATATTAGAGATGACTAAGGTTGGCTACCCTGACTAGAGTGGCAGTGATTGAGAAATAGAGAGATGGATGACTTGGGCATATTTTGGATGCAGATCTTTTAGGATTTTAGGATTTATTGAGGAACGGTAGGTAATGAGCAAAGAGGATGAGCAAAATCAATCCTAACTTTTGATATGATCTGCATGGTTAATTAATTGAGGGTGCTGAGGAAAGAAAAATTGGGGGGAAGTGATTATTGAAATTCTATTCTGAATATGTGAAATTCAAGGTGGCTTTAGACTTTTGAGTGGCTGAATACAGTTGTAAATTAGAGATTTCCTTGGAACTTGGTAGTGATCTAGAATGGAGGTGTTCAATTTAGGAATCACCATATGCATGGTCTTCACAGATTTGAGAATATATGCAGTCACAGGTGGGGGTAGTTAGGTATAGAAAAGGGCCTGGGGCCAAGTCCTGAGAGACCCATTGTTTTATAATAGACAGAATGAAGAGACGCTCATAGGAACAGGCAAATAAGGAGCAGCCAGTGAGCTAGAGGAAAACCAGGAAACTGCTACAGAGTCTATATAAGGAGAATGATGAATTAAGCAATAAACAAAGAGCTCAAGAAGATGCAGACTTAGAACTGTTATTTTGGACTTGGGACCTGGCAGAGTTCTGTCAATTTCCATAAGAGCAGTATCTTTGTGTCCCAAATTCACAGTCACAACAGGAAACACTCAAATAATCACTCAAAATAAGATAAGGTGAAGCAGATCCATTTATTTACAATGAGACTAATTATAAATATGCAAGTGGGGTTTAGGGAAACCACAACAGACATTGTGTGAACCTGGGGCTAACAGTAAGCAAAGCTGTTAAGATCCCTAGTCCTAAGGGACAGAGAGTGACTGACAGAAGCAAAGAGCCCACAGATGAGCGCTGGACCAGTGACTGTTTGTTAGATGAGCGAAGTACAGAAATTAATAGTAAGCTTTTGCAAATTTTGATAACAAATTGATAGAATAATTTTATGTTTGTTATATCTATTAATAAAAATGGTTTGGGTTAACTGGGGGAAAAAAGCAGTAACTTCAGAAGGGTAGGGATGAAAGTCATCTTTGAGAGGGACGTAAAGGGATTTGATAAAGCATAAAATGCCAAGAGTTAATGGACTTTATAGAAGTTTTCCTATGAAAAGAAACCACAAAATAATAGAGTAATAGGGAGGCTTGTGGGTAATTGAATTTTGTTGTTTCAGTGGTTAATGTTAGTGCTGTTATTGTTGTATCTATTTTTGTTATTTCAAGATGGAATGACTGGGGCACATTTTTGTGATCCCAGATTGTTCTAGTGGCTAAGGAGAAATGGATAATGCATAGAAGAAAAGGCACAATTAGTTAGATCAATGGAGTCACAAGTTCTGCATGGAAGGGCCAGAATCAAAAGAGTTATATAAAATAAATAAATAAGCACATTAGGCTAAGTTTAAAGGTTGAATAGAGAAATAATTCTTAACTGGTGAAGAGGAAATAAATATTAAGATACTTGAAAATTAATCACATATGTTATAATAAAGATTCTTGACTTTTTCCTGGGTGGGGAGAGAGTTCCACATTCATCTCTGGAATCCCACCCCATCTTGCAAACAGGTACCGATTGCTTCTATTCCATCTTTTCTTTGCAAATATGTGGGCAGGGGAATAGTGGCCATAAAACAAACAAATAAACAAACAGAAAAAAAAACTGAAGTGGCAGTCAGAGAGGACTGAAATACAGGAGATATGGTAGGAGAGCAAAAAGAGAAGAAATCTATTAAATCTTCTTAAAGTCAATTATCAGCAGTGTCCAATGCTTCTCAGATGAAAACTAAGTGAGCTTTTGATCTTGGTGATCAGAAAGTGATTAGTGACCAGAGCCACCTTAGTGGGGATTAGATTCAAGTTGGCTGACCAGAGAGTTTGGAATAAAGGGAAGGCAATGATTTGTAGCAAAGCTTTAGTGGAATCAAATAGCAAGGAATGCAGTCCAAGAAAGAGCGTTGTTTTATTTCTTTAAATTTTTAAAAAGATTTTATTGATGTATTGATTTATTTTAGGGAAAGAGAAAATGTGGGGAGGGGGCGAGGAGGAGGGAGTGGTAGAGAATCTCAAGCCCACTCTGTGCTTGATCATGGAGGACATGAAACTCCACAATCCAAGACCATGACCTGAGCCAAAACCAAGAGTCAGATGTTTCACTGGGTGAACTATCTAGGGGTCTGGGTCATTGTTTTAAAATAGGGGGGAAAAATAGAGCATATTTTTATGGTACAGAAAAACACCCCTTAGAACATTTGGAAATGTACATGACAGGGAATGACTATGGGTTAATATTTACAAAGACAGAATCTTTTGAGATTAGAAGGAAAAAAACATTGGGCATAGATGCAAAAACAGTTTGTGGAACATGGAGGGATTCTAGAGGTACAAACAAAGTTCATTTGAGAGATAGTTGAGATAGTGCTGCCATAGGGAACTTGAGGATATAGTTGGAAATTGGGAGGGTTTTTTTTTTTTTTCTGAAGCCCAGTCACAATGATCCATGACAATAGTTAAAAGCGTTTCTCCATTTGCATTCCAAAGAGTCTTTCAACTGATAATAACATTTGAATAGTGGAAGAATAATATCAAATATTCAACAAGACTACCGAAGGATATTCTTGGGCAGAGGAAAAACAGATATCAACAATAAGACATTATTTCATTTACCTCTTATCTAACCATACTATTTCATAAATTCATAAAATCCTCATAGAACAGAAAGAAAGGGTAGCCACTTCTGAGAAAGTAGCCCCTAGAGGTACACATCTCTGATAGGCCCAGCTAATTGCCTAGGAGTGTTCCTTCAGGCTGACAGCAATAAATCAGAAAACATTTGGATGGGATAGCAGTGCCAATTCCCTTTGGCTATAAAAAGTTTATTAGAATAGATGATTTAAATCACTTCTCAGCTAAAAGCATCTATGATTTACATAGATCATCATTTGTATTATAGTCCTTGTATGCTCTACAATCCTATATTCACGACTCAATTTTATGCTCCCTTTGGGCAAGGAGTAGGTGATACCCATTATTGCCTTAGCCCAGAAGCATTTTCTATTTCTGTATATAAAATATATGTTCGAAGCCTAAAAACATAGACATAGTAGCAAAAAAAAAAAAAAAAAAAAAGAACAAAAGGTAAAGAACCAAAAATGTATTTTCATAAGGAAAAAGCACCCAAATAATATCAAATAGTCATCATTTCTACTTTAGGACTGAAAAAACAAAGTTCCATGGAAGTTTGAGATTGAATGTGTCCCCTCTGGTACATCTAGCACTTCCAGAAATAATTGAGAGAAATCCAGAAGGGAAAGCTCAAAGTGGACCTAAAGGATTTTACAGATTTGACCTCTTTACATCAAAATAGTTTTAGCCAATAATTTTATGTTGCATATATAATATAGAATTTGTGTAGATTTTTATACTCCTTTATTTGTCATATTAACACCTAACACCTGAAATGATAGCTGAGATGTCTTTCTCATGCAATATCAATGATCCTCCCCTGTAGAGGTAGAAATTAACTCCATTAGTTCCTTTGCACAAATTTTGGCACAAGATGAAAATGTATTAGTTTGCTAGGGATACAATGACAAAACACCACAGACTAGGTAGCTGAAACAACAGAAATGCATTTTCTTACAGTTCTGGACCTAGAAGTCCAAGACCAAGATGTGGGCAGGTTCTTCTCTGCTGAGGCCTCTCTCCTTGCCTGTGTTGTCACATGGCCTTTTTCTGCACATATGCCTAGCATCTCTCCCTCTTTACCAGTCATATTGCAGTAGAACCCATCCTAAGGGCCTCCGTTTAATTTAATAATCTCTTTGAAACCCTGTCTCCAAATACAGATTAGGGCCTGTCCGTATGATTTCATTCAACCTTAATTACTTCTTTAAAAGCTTTATTTTTGAATTTTAAATTCTGAGAGACTAGAAGTTGGGCCCTCAACATATAAATTTTAGGGCATAAACAAGTCAGCCTGTCATGACTTTTATTATCATTACTGTCATATTCAAATAGCTTGGCAACTCACTATTCATTTGCTATCGTCAGGTAGAGAACTCCAAAGTGTTTCTTTGTGAGTAGTTTGTTTTCTTTATATTCTTGTGTCAGAAACCACTTCAAAACATAGTGGTTTAAAACACAAATTTTCCTTCACAATTCTGTGTGTTAGCAATGTGGGAAAGGTTTGGCCAAGCACGTAGACCTTGGTCAACATTGTGTCTAGCTGAGGTGACCTGGCTAAGAGAATTTCTAGAACAGCTGTATACTCGTAACTTTCAGTCTCTCTCTGGAAACCTTTCCACCTGAAGTCTCATCTTCCAGGGCCTTTCCACATGGCCTGGGAGCCTCACAACATGATGATTACAAGGTAGTTGGCCTTCTTACATGACAACTGGCTCACAGGTACAGGAAGAGGAAGCTGCCAGATTAGTTAAGGGCAATGCCAGAACTAGCACAGTCTCATTTCTGCCATGTACGAAGGATCTAGGCAATCACAGAACCTGCATACATTCAAAGCGAGTTAAAAAATAGATTGCGCTTCTTGGTGAGAAAGTAAGAAAGTCAAATTGCAGAAGAGTATGGGAAATGGAAATGTTTTTATGACCATTTTTGGAAAATTGGATGGCCATTAAGTGTGATTTGGGATGATTCATTACAGTGGACTCTTTCTGAAAGGAGAAATACTTCCAAAAATAGCAGCTGAGTCTACAAGGCAAAGTTGCAAGTCCCGCAATGAAATAGAATAGGCTTATTTTGGAATAATTAAATCAGCCTTCACTGAAACCCCATCAGTTTCTAATCTTTTGTTCATGCTATTTTCCAACTTTGAATGTTTCTTCCTCTCTTTTGCACACACACACACACACACACACACATAGACACAAACACTAAACACACACTCACACTATCTTTTCCCAGCAACTTCAATTTATCCTTCTTGTGTCATCTTCCAAAAGTTCTCCTGTCCTACTCAGAAAAGTTATTTGCCTCTTTTCACGACACTTTCTACTTCATTTTAATAAAAAAGTGCTTGGGTTTCCTGGAAGATTGGAAGGTCTGAAAAAAAAATTCTCTATTACACATTATTTATCCTTTTTTTTTTTCCCTCAAGTGACTAGAATATATGCTCAATATATATATTTGTTGACTAATTTTTCTGGTTTATAAAAGTATTCGGTTTCTGAAACTGAAGGTTGTATCATGAAATATATTAAAAGCTTAGCTTTTTAGATTGAAATAATTCTAGCCAATAATTCCACATCTCATACAAAATAAAAATAATATATTTGGGGATATATATACAAGAACCAACTTTTTATGAGAGAAAAAGGAGATAGAGTAATTTAAATTTCTAAATTCATACCTAACTTTTCTTTTCAAACCATTTTTTTAAGAAATAATATAAATATCTGTTTTCACTGAAGAACTATCAAGGAATACAGGAAAAATAAAAATTGTGCATAATTTTGTGAAATTTTATTTATCAATAAAATTTAAATATATATCCATGTGCACAGTATTTCATATAATGTCACACAAAATAATTTACCTAGACATGGCCCCTCTCTCCTGGATTTTTATAATATTAAGCATAGAACAGACTGCCACAGAGTATAATTAAATATAAACCAAAGCATTAAAAGTGTACATTCAGTCATTTATTGCATTTATATAATATGTTTACTGACATATAGCAATAATGATTAATCTCAGGGTTAACTCTTCAATATATCTCTTATTCAACTATGTAAAAGAAAAATTAATAATCTATAAAATGCTCAGACCCTCTAGAGTAAGTATGAGAAAGTCATAGGCTGTGCCCCGCCATTGCAGATGGCTTACTCTAATAACATTTATCTCTGTTAATAACCCTTATTCTGGGAAAGACCCCCCAGTTTAGATACTTATGTGTAATTAATGGAGGGACAAAAGTTTCTTTTGAGCCCACAGGATTTCAAATGCCTTCAGCTCCAAATAATCCACATTCCAACATGGCATATATTCTAGGGAGGGTGACTCCTGCCCTGAACTCCTTCACTTAGATATAAATTAAAATGGAGGATCAGTTTCAAATAGCTAAGATTCCAATGTTTAACTTTGAGAGCTTAAAATGTTATATAAGTGTTAATATGGGCATTGAAAACTTGAAAAAGTTTTCTATATTCTACATAGTAGGATTTGACAGTGTGCTTTTTTAAAAAAATTGTGTTTTGCATAGTTATTTTTTCTCAGTTAATATTCAAAGAAAGTTTTCTTTAAAATTTCATGGGAGATGTCACCTATAATTTTCTAATATCTTCAGATCAAGACAGTCTTTGAATTTCTGTACTGGATTTAATTGACAACACATTTCACATAATACAAATCTAAATTATTATTCAACAATGATAAAGCTGGATTGAAGGCCATAATTAACAATGGCCATATGAAAGAAACATTTGAGGATTTAGTAACAGTACAAACATATTAAAACATAGTGTTCTTTTGGATTTTATAAACAACTTTGATGTAACAAAATTTCTTTCTATAACACATTTTGATTGATGTTTTTCATGAAAAGAAAGTAAGGGCTTTTTCTCCTAGGACAATTTAAGATATTTGACTTCCTTCACTTAATTTTGTTCACCTTCAAAATACTTTCATTAATGTAGTAAGTTGATTGCAAGTCTTAGTTATTTTCAGTTTACAATATTATGCATCCCATTTGATATAAATAAAAATATCTCCATTTTAAATTAGTTAAAATCTAGGGCTATTTGTTAAGAAGTCAATTTGTAGCACCACAGGACTGTGTGGCTTTAGATTACTTTGTCATACAAAGACAAGTTAAGACAAGTTAGTACCCCCTCCATCTCTGGTACTCTGTAATTTTGGGTTAATAAATATTCCTCAGTACTTTATTTTTAATTAATAGATTTTGGTTTTTTTAGAGCAGTTTTAGGTTTACATGATGGAAAGTACAGAGAGTTTTCATGCGCTCCCTCACCACCTACCTCCCACACAGTTTTCTGTTTGATGTATTTGTTAAAATAAATGAGATGATATTGATATACTATTATTAAGGTGTAATTTACATTAGAATTTACTCTTTTAGTGTGCATTCAATGAGTTTTGACAAATGTATAATAATGTATCCACCATTATAGTATCCTACACAATAGTAGTTTTACTACCTTAAAAGTCCTCTATGTTCCAGGGTTCATCACTACTCACCCAGCCCCTATAACCTCTGTTTTTACTGTCTTCATGGTTTTACCTTCTTCAGAATGCCATATAATTGGAATTATACAATATGCAGCATTTATAAACTGATTACTTTCATCGAGAAATATACATTTAAGATTCCTCCATGTTGTTTTGTGAATTGACAACTCATTTTTTTGTTACCTCTGTTCCATGTGACTATGCCACAGTCTGCTCACCTATTGAAGTATACCTTGATTGCTTCCAAATTTTGGCCGTTATGAATAAGGCTGCTATAAAACATTCATGTGTAGACTTTTGTTTGGACATAAATTTTCAACACACTGGGATAGTAAATACCAAAGAGTACAATTTCTGGGTCATATAGCAAGAGGAAATTTAGCTTTGTAAGGAACTGCCAACGTATTTTCCAAAGTGGCTGCACTACTTTATAGCCCTACCAGCAATGAATGAGAGAGTTCCAGTCACTTTACAAGCTCAATAGCATTTGGTGTTGGGTTGTAAATTTTAGTCATTCTAGTAGCTGCATCCTGGTATCTTGTTTAAATTTGCAATTCCCTAATGATATCTGATGTCGAACATCATTTCCTATGTGTATTTGCTTTATGAATATATTATCTGATGAGGTGTTTTTTCAGATCTGTGCTCCATTAGTTTTAATTGGGTTGTTTTGTTAATGTTGAATTTTAAGAATTATTTATAGATTTTGGATATCAATCCTGAATGAGATATGTAGTTTGCAAATATTTTTCCCTCCAGTCTGATGCTTGTCTTTTTTCATTCTCCATATTTATAAGGATATATTGTTTTTATTTAAGTTTAATTATGGAAGGAATTTTTTTAAGGTAAGATACTATTACTATTGACCATATCATTTACAGTTTAGAGAGACAGCTGGCTTCACTATGGAAGCAAATTTGTTATATGAGGATCAAATTTAAATCTCAAGTTAGTATGTGTATGATGAATCAGGAATATAACATATCTTGTTGTTGGTTTGATGTACATCTTAGGAAAATTTTGATCCCCTTTCCAAAAATAATGCACACATACAGATGCTTATATATCATGTCAGATGGTTCATAGTCCTCCTGGGCCATGGATCAACACTTAAGAATATTTTCCCCATGTGATGGCCCATATAATGACAGAACATCAGGAATAAAATATGAAAAAAAATGCCTGTCATGCATGTACAAGAAGAATTCAGCTGGAATTGTCTGGATTGTTTGTTTTGACATCATGTAGAAAAAAATCCTATTTTTACTCTAAGGGTTTTAAATTGATTAAAATATTTATTCTGTGAAAAAGGCTGACCCTTTTTTTTTTCTTTTTTTTTAAATTTTTTTATTTTTTATAAACATATATTTTTATCCCCAGGGGTACAGGTCTGTGAATTGCCAGGTTTACACACTTCACAGCACTCACCAAAGCACATACACTCCAATGTCCATAACCCCACCCCCCTTCTCGAATAGCCAAAGGAATATTGAAAAAGAAAGCCAAAGTTGGTGGCATCACAATTCCGGACTTCAAGCTCTATTACAAAGCTGTCATCATCAAGACAGCATGGTATTGGCACAAAAACAGACACATAGATCAATGGAACAGAATAGAGAGCCCAGAAATAGACCCTCAACTCTATGGTCAACTAATCTTCGACAAAGCAGGAAAGAATGTCCAATGGAAAAAAGACAGCCTCTTCAATAAATGGTGCTGGGGAAAATTGGAGAGCCACATGCAGAAAAATGAAATTGGACCATTTTCTTACACCACACACAAAAATAGACTCAAAATGGGTGAAGGACCTCAATGTGAGAAAGGAATCCATCAAAATCCTTGAGGAGAACACAGGCAGCAACCTCTTTGACCTCAGCTGCAGCAACATCTTCCTAGGAACATCGCCAAAGGCAAGGGAAGCAAGGGCAAAAATGAACTATTGGGATTTTATCAAGATCAAAAGCTTTTGCACAGCAAAGGAAATAGTTAACAAAATCAAAAGACAACTGACAGAATGGGAGAAGATATTTGCAAACGACATATCAGATAAAGGCTGACCCTTTTATTATTCACTCTGTGCTTGAGCATAGTCATGTCATTTTGGTTTGTCATAGGGAGATCTGATTTAATAGAAATGAGGTAATCAGTATCAAATTGCTTTTATGAAAAGTAGATACGTATTAAAAATATGAAAAGGTCTTCCATAGATAATAGAAAAGTTTCTACTGACTTAATTATATAGTCCAAATAAAGATGTGCATTGTTTTGAAAATATCTTTTAAGATTCTTGTGCATAATTAAACAATAAGAAATGACAGCTAAAGATGATGCAAATGAAGATTAAATGTGTAGTTTATAAACTAGCTATCACAGTCTGGCTAGTGTGGTAGGATTTTCCATTTTTATTTTCTCTTTAAACTTTTTTATTAGGGGTATTTTAGACATCTAATAAAGTAGAAAAATAGTATAATGAAACTTCTTTTACTTACCAATTCATCTCCACACTTCCTTTATATACACCCCCTCCAAAACCATTTCTCATTGTTCCCATTTTTTTTAAAGATTTTATTTATTTATTTATTTGACAGAGAGAGATCACAAGTAGGCAGAGAAGCAGGCAGAGAGAGAGGAGAAAGCAGGCTCCCTGCCGAGCAGAGAGCTTAATGGGGGCTCGATCCCAGAACCCTGGGATCATGACCTGAGCTAAAGGCAGAGGCTTTAACTCACTGAGCCACCCAGGCGCCCCTCATTGTTCTCATTTTAGCCCTAGATTATTTTGAAACAAATTCTAGATATCTCTTTTCTTCTAAATATTTTGGGATATACACTAAAGACAGTTTGATGTTCCCTTTTTAAACATACAGCAATTCTTTCCAATTTTGATTATTATTAAACACCCAGTGTTCATAATTCCCTGAATGATAAATTTTTTAAGCTTCCTGTTCTTTTCAGTTCATGAAGTCATAAAGATATGGTTTTCTGCTTTCTGAGAGCTCCCTTCTTTTATCTGAACCTCGCCTTTTCATTTCATCTGTTGTTCCTGTCTTGTTCAATTTGGATTCCACTTTAACGTTTCTTCTTAGTGCAGGCTTTATCCTTGAATGATGCTTAGGTCTGTTGTAGTCTTACACTGATCATACTCCAAGAAATCTCCCTGTGGTCCCCAGATACTCCCTGTGAATTTTGGTCTAACTTCTGGTGATGTTAGACTTTTCTGGAGTATATGACAATAATTTGTAGCCTCTCTGGACCCAGGGTCTATAAAAAGTTTCCTTTATCATTCTTCATTTCTCTATCTCAGCTTTTAGTACCATGAGATTCTTCCCAGTTGTGGTGATTTGTCCTTCCTCACTCATTATGAGGTTTTGTGGGATATATTCTTATGAAACATATTAGGCTAATTACTATAGCAAGTTATTTGTGGCTTTAAACAATATAAATTAATATTTTAAAGTTCCCAAGTTCCTTTTGCTATATAGGGTAACTTCCATCAGTTCCAGGAATTAGGACATGAGTACCTTTGGGAACCATTATTCACTTTGCCATGAGAAATTTCCTAGTAGCTCTCACCCATGAATTTTTGCATTTTGTATCTTAATTTATACTTTGTAATTTTTATGATAAACTTGATTAGGTGCAAATACATTCTGATCCACATCTTCCCTATATCTTGTTCCTTTCCTATTTATGTAACAGAAATTGTTTAGAATCCTGGGATAAATTACTCCTATTTTTGACAAATGAAGTATTTACTTAGTTTAGTTCTGCAATAACTGGAGAAAAAATGCTTCAGAAACATACATAATTTATCCATAAAGAGACAATTTATAGAATATTTTTTAAATAAATATGTTTCAGGAACTCCTAGCTTGAAAGGGAAAATTTAATTTATTTCATGCACATTTATAAATACCAAGGTAAATCTAAAAGCATTATGCATCAATAAATACTAATAATAATAATAGTAAAAATAATTGTTTAGTTTCTATTTTCTCAACCTCAGTATAATATTAACTTTAGGTTAATATCATCCCAATGACTGAGGCTGATAAAACTTACTTTTACATTGTTAATAATATCCATTTTTTTCTAGACATCTGTAGACAATATCATTTGTCTCAGTGCTGCAAAATAATTTCAATAGACATTTTTAACACCTCCCCAAATTCTACCGTGTTATGTAGGAAATGCCAAAATTTTAGTGTTTAATATTTAATAGCCCAACTGACCAAGGTACAAGTTGTGAAGGTGTGAAGTTACCATGTTCAAGAAACTTGGTGAAGGGAGGGCTGTAAACTATGTAATATATGATAAGAAGAATGCACACATTATAACAGAAAACTTGTTTACACATAGTAGTAGCAAAAAGCCCTTCAGGTATTTGGCTTGTAAAAACAATATTCCAGATTTCAGGGTAAATTTGCAGACTTCATCTCTTTTTTGTAGGACAGCCATCTTGTTTTTATCCCTCCAGTTCTTCCATCCCACCCTGTGTCAGGAAGTTTACAATGTTGTTTATTATAGGTCACCAATGAGAATACTCATGTCATCAATTCTTCCAATGATCTGGTCAGAAATGGTCTGAAATTTATCTTGCATCTTTTGCAAAAGTGTCTGCACCACTGAGGTGAAATCCTGCATAGTCCTTACCACCTCCTTCCCATTTTGGTGGTAATGTCTCAGACCTTCTCAAACCTAGCAAGGACAGATGCCAGTCACAAGACTGTGGGGTGTATGGGAGATGTAGTTCAGGTCCCGCACAGAAATGATCTGGAGGTTTCATGCTTCCCTTTCATGGTTGTTGCTATTTGTTTGTTTGTTTTGTTTTTAATAATCATGGTTTTTTATCTGTTATTCACTTCCTGTCTCCACCATTAGGCATCATCTTCATCAGGAAACACCTTGTCCATCATGTTCTTTGCTCCATTTCCAGGGTCTAATGAGCATATACTTATCAATGAATGAGTGAATGAAGTGAGCAAAAGAAGGAATTGAGAAGTAACACCAAAACCATTCTATAATGATCGTAATATTGCACTCATTCCATAAATGTAAGGAATTCCCATGCCTGACCCACAGTGTGGAAAACAAGTGAAGACAGTGGTGGGGGGATGAAGCTGGAAGATATCCTTACTTATTTTTTTTCCCAGATTAATTATTTCCCCTATTACAAACTTACTGCAAAATTATAGGAAACAAACTATTTTGGCCTTCGAACTTTGGGTTCTAAAATAAATTCTAAGACCATTTCACTATTTCGAGTAAAGTAATTTGTTTAATATGTTGCTTAATAGAAAGTCACAAAGATTTACTATGTCTTCTAAAAGCTTAGTGGTTTAAGCTCTTACATTTATGTCTATCAACCATTCTGATGGGTCATTATAAATGATCTGGTGTAAGGGTTCAACTTCATTCCTTTACATAGGAATATCCAGTTTTTCCAGCACTACTGGTTCGAGACCCTTCTTCACCTATTGAATTGTCCTGGCATTCTTGCTGAAAATCAAAAAGTTATAAAAATAAGTTATAAAAATAAAAAAAATTTATAAAAAAGTTGTAAAAATAAAAAATAAAAAATATTAAAAAATAAAAAAGTTATAAGAATAAAAATAATATAAAAATAAATAAAATTTAAAAATAAGTTATAAAAATAAAAATAAAAAGTTATAAAAATAATAAAAATAAAAAATATAAAAATAAGCATTATTTTTGGACTTTCAATTCTATTTCATCAATATGTATTTCTTATCTATATGCCAATACAATACTGTCTTAGTACTACAGCTTTGTATTATTTTGAAATTATGAAATGTGCATTCTTTGACTTTTTATTTCAAAAGTGTTTGGCTCTTTGGGGGTCTCTTGGATTTCCATGTGAATTTTAGGACTATCTTGTCAATTTCCACAAAATAGTCACCTAACATTTTGATAGGAATAATGTTGAGTCTAATGTCTTTCTATCTGTGAATAGGTAGTGTCTTTCCATTTTGTTGTCTTTAATTTCTTTAAACAGTGTTTCATATTTTTCCATGTAGTCTTCCACTTCTTTTGTTAACTTTATCCCTAAGTTACTTTATTCTTTTATGTGCTATTTAAATGGAAGTGTTTAATTAATTTCATTTTCAGATTGTTTTTCACAAGTGTATAGAAATATAATTTACTGTGTATATTAATATTATATCTTGAAAAATTGCTCAGCTCATTTAATATTTCCAAAGTTGTGCATGTGTGTTTGCAGGTATGTGCATGTGTGTGTATATGTAAATTTCTTAGAATTTTCTATGTACAGGATTATGTCATCTGCAAATAGAAATAGTTACACTTCTTCATTTCTAAGTCACAAACCTTTATTTACTTATTTATTTATTTATTTTGCCTAATTGCCCTGGCTAGACCATTTAGTGAAACACTGGACAGAAATTGTGAGAGCAGACATCTGATTTTAGTAGGAAATCATCCAAACTTTTATGATTAAATATGACATTCGGCTATGGAATTCTAGTAAATAACCTTCATCAAGTTGAGGAATTTTTTTTTTTTTGTCCCAGTTTGTGTTTTTATCATGTAAGGATACTGAATTCTGTCAAATGCTTTTGCTGCCTCTATTGAGATGACCATGTCATTTTTTTGTCCTTTATTATATCAGTATGGTATATTATATCAGGTGATTTTCCAATATTAAAGCAACCTTGAATTCCTGGGCTAAAGCTCACATGGCTATAGTGTATATATTTTTTTATATGTTGCTGTTTTTGGCTTGCTAAAATTGTTAACAATTTTTCTGTCTATAGACATATCAGTCTGTAGTTTTGTATTTTTGTGTGTGATGTCACTATCTTGTTTAAATAGAAAGTAATAGTGACCTCATGGAATGGGTTGGAAGTACTCCCCTCTCCTAATTTTGGAAGAGCTTTTGAAGGGGTGTACTAATTTTTTCTTAAACATTTGGTAGAATTTACCAATGAAGTCATCTTGACCCAGAATTTTCCTTGTTGGATTTTTTTCTCTAAGAGGGAAAGGGGTACATGAGAGCTGGGAGGAGAAAGACAGAGGGAGAGTGATATTAAGAATCCCAAGCAGACTCCTTGTTCAGCACAGAGCCCAATATGGGGCTCAATCTCACAACCCTAAGATTATGACCTGAGCAGAAATCAAGAGTTGGACGCTCAAAGAACTGAGACCCCCAGGTGTCCCTCTTTGTGGGCATTTTTTAAAATTGCAAGTTAAATATGTGTCCTAGTTATAGATCTACTGGATATTCTATTTCTTTTTGAATCAGTTTTAGTAGTAATGTCTTTCTATGAGTGTGTCCACTTTTACAGACTAAAACCATACCTTAAAACAAATATCAGAATAAAGTAAGTCAAATGAATTATTTGGTTTCCTAGTGCATGTAAAGTTGTATTTACACTATACTATAGTCTATTAGGTATGTAATAGCAATATATTTACAAAAATGTACATATCTTAATTTTAAGATATTTTATTGTTAAAAGAAAGTAAGCATTTTCTGAACTTTTAGGAGTCATAATCACTGACCACAGATCACCATAAAAAATAAAATGTAATGGGAAAGTCTGAAATACTGCAAGAATTATCAAAAGGTGCCACAGTGACACAAACTGAGCAAATGCTGTTAGGAAAGTGAGACAGAAAGTTCTGTGAAGTGTTTCCACAAACCTTCCATTTGTAGAAAATTCATTATCTGTGAAATGCAAAAAAAAGCAAAGTGCAATTAAATGAAGTATTTGTGTATCTAATTTCTTTGCATACAATTTTCATAGTATCCTCTTATCATTATTGATGTCATGGAAATAAAAAGGAATATATCACCTCTTTGATTCCTGATTTAAGTATTTGATATCTTTTTCTTTTCTGTTAACTATTTTTTTCAGTACTATGAGTTTTCTACTGATTATTTCTTTTAATGAAGATGCAATTCTCTTTATTGATGGCATTAAAATAACTAACACCACTTAGCACTGGCACTAACCCACATGAATTATATAGGCCATAGCACTGAGCAATCGTTTAGAGTTTCCTTGCTATGCCAGATGTTAATCTTCTGTTTCTAAACCATGGAGATTCTCAGAAGAGATTGGGAAGGAATCCAGGCACTTGGAGAAGACGTTAGTACCATCTGGTACAAAAGTATTTCAATATTGTAATGACTGGTACAGCTGTATTTGCACTCACCTACTAAATAGCAGCCTTATTTATAATTCTCAAAACTGCATCTTGATGCAGCTTTCTTTTTGGTGTGAGTTTTGGAATTACATAGTAGTAATGCTCATATAACTCTATGAATATAATAAACTACAACTGGATCTTATACTTTTAAAAGGGAGGATACTATGGTATATAAATTATACCTCAACTAGGTTACCATAAAATCTGTTAAGATAATAAATCAATACACTTTACATAGATTTCATATTGAGAATATTGATCTATAATTTGTATGAATTTAGAACATTCTAGTTTGAATGGTGATCTATAATTATTAGGTTTACAATTAGATTGATCTGTTTCTCAAAAAGGCAAAGTCAAGAACAATTAAAAAATTAAATATTATTTTAAATGTTTCAAAACTCTTTTTGCAAAATTCTAGTATATGAATGTGCTTTTAAAATGTACACTATGCGATTGGTTTGACTCCATAAAAACTGTAGAGATGTTGGCAATAAATCATGCTTAAGAAGCTCTAAGGTGTCTTCCAAAACTGTGAATGATTTACTTGTAAAAGGATGACATTTAACTATGCACCTTTCAAGGGTCCCTTGAGGAAGATGAAACATTGTGTTCTTTGTTGATCTTACTTGGTACCCCTGTGCAGATTAGTGAAAAATTATTATCTTTCTTGACTTAAAGAGCTATTTCTTATGTTAATGGTAAAGTGAAAGTAACATACTTCATATGGGATATAAAAAATGTTAACCTTTTTTTTACCCTCAAGGAATTATAGTCAGTCATAAACTCAGTAAAAAGGATGAGATCATTACTTAGTTTGAGACCATTTCAAGATGAAGGAAGACATGAAAACTTGCATATGTCAAGATTTTTTGAAAAGTTAACATTAAATTACACACTTTTTAAAAAGTATCTGTTAAGAAGTCAATTTAAGCGAATCAAGTAAAATGCATAAAAGCTGAATAATTTCCCATATTTGTCCTGGTGAGTAGAAACAAAAAAATCACAAAAATATTTAAATTATAATACCATTATATTGAAAGGCATGACATATATATGACTTGGCTATTAATTAAAATAAATGATAAATTGTAGGTGAATATCTAAATTTGAAGCTTTAAATAAATTCAGTCTACACAGAATCCAAGTTAATTCTAAGTTATCAGATGATAACTAGGTACCATAAATTAATAATTTGAACACCTGGGTGACTCAGTCATTAACCAACTACCTTCAGTTTAGGTCATGATCTCAGAGTCCTGGGATCTACCCTGGCATTGAGCTCCCTGCTCTGGGGGAAGCCTGCTTCTCCCTCTCCCACTCCCCCTGCTGTGTTCCCTCTCTTTCTGTGTCCTTCTCTGTCAAATAAATAAGCAAAATCTTTTTTAAAAATAATCAATTAATAATTTACCACTCTTTTATTAATAACAATAAATGAGATTATTACATTAATGATGTTTCCCTTTTTCCTGTATATCATAAAACAGAATTCCTTAGAATCAGTATTATCTTTATCATCATCTTTGTCATTAGCATTACTCATGTTTTTAAATTCCTGTATGCATAGTTATATGTGATTTACTGTATTATCATCTGATAAAATCCATAAAACCTTCTATGGTGGTTTGTCTCTTCACCATTTAACTTCCTTTAAAATAAGTTTCTTTCTTATTTAAAAATCAATCAGTCTGGAAAAGAAAACCCAAAACTCTGGAGTTAAATTCCAGCTCTCTCTGTCTCTAACTTAATGGCATGGACAATCAGCTCATCATTTAAAAATGCATGTATAACACTACCTATTTTGTAGATTTCCTTCAGTCCATAAACTGTGACTACTATATTTCTTGTTTCCAACAAAAAACCTTCCAACATATTGACTCCTGCTAAATTGTCACATAACTTATTGTATAAATATAAACCTCTATAGTGCCATAGACAAAACTAAGTCTGAAACAAAATTAACAAAGGTATTTTGTTCATAAACCTGCAGGAAGAGAAGCTACCTAAGTCACCTTTGTTTCAGCAGCACTTTAAGGTGTTAGATGGGGAAATCTGATGTCTTTCTGTTTTACATTCCTTGGTAGCTGATCTGCTCTTACTATCTGGAAGCATTTAGAGTTTTCTTGACATCTTCACTGTTAGTCTCTATTTCTCTATAATGTATACAGCTATAGATATTATACTTATCTCCCATGTTGGGTATTCCATGGGCTTTTCCATATGAAGAGGTGTTTCTTCATTCCTAAAATTTGGAGATGTTATATTCATTTTCAAAAGACTGTCTGATCTCTGTTTTGATGTTTCTTTCTTGCTCAAATTCTTGTTATCCAGATATTAGCATTTCAACTTCAAACCTTTTTATCATTTAGGTTTCATTTTATATTTTCTCTCCTCTTGCCTTTTGGAGGTTATTTCAATTTGATCTTCTCACTTAACTAATGTGTTTTTTGAATGGATACAAGCAGCCTAATATCCTATTTACTACATTATATATTTTATTTGTTATATTTTTCATAAGGAGTATTTCCATTTCCTTCTTTCTAGCTGTTTTTCTTCTGATACGGCTAGGAGTTGCCTTTATGTCTTCCAATAATTCCGATGCAGCTCTCAGTGTGGTTTGGTGTGTCTTTTTAAATTTGTCTTGTATTCTTCAGATGCCTAATTATTCTGATTAATTCATGGTCCACTGAAGTTATTGATTTTTCTCCTTATTAAAATGTGTTGGTTAAAACTGTTGAGCCTCAATCTGCGGGCACTTCAGTGACCTTATGTGGAAGCGAGAAATCCACATAGGTGGAGAATTCCAGCACTCATGCTTGTTACAACACCATGGGTGATTACTCTCATCAGGGATTCACATTTATCCCTGTATGGAGAAATATCAATGCGAGAAGGTAGATTTGATTTGTCGATTTGAATCTACAAATGCAGTAAATGAAGAGAAGAAAGAAATGGAAGATTGAATATCCAAATGTAATGACTACCATAGAGAAACACAAAGGAAGAGAAGTGTCTGGATTTAAAAATGTGCCTTGTATCTCTCCTGTCAATATTGCTTCTGCCTGTAGTGACACCCCCCCAGCAAATAGACACACCAATTCAAAATAGTCTTCCATTCCCCCCACAAGTTTTCCAAGTTTGTTAATGTTCTTGGTGGTGGCTATTTCGTGGTAGTTCCTGAATTCATGTTCCTATACCCTTCCCACGTTCTTTCTGAGCTAATTTGGAGAAGTTATCCAGCAGCTCTTATTTTTTACACATCTGTGAGGAAACTAAATTATAATTTACCTTTATATTTTCAGCTTTATGTAAATACAGAGGATGTGTAGGTACTTAATACTTTCTAAACTAACTGAAGGTTATATGGATATCAATTTTTTATGATAAATATGTTAAGTATTAAGGTATTGCATTAATAATTAATAATATTAGATTTAAAAAAACCTTCTTAGTAACAAAAAATCCTTTGATAATCTTAAAAACATTTGTAGCTTTAAAAACATATAGAATGGTCACTTGGTCATCTGGGAAACTTTTAAGGGCCAATCTCCAGTCTAAGTCAGTTTTATATGTTAATGCACACATTTCTTTGGTGATATAGAGAATGTAAGAAAACTTTTCTCTTTATATATAGGGAAAATGCAAAATAGCATATAGATACCTTATTAAAACAGAATTTAAGAGTCTTTCCTATTGAAATTGACAATGATTATAAATGATGACCCCAAAAACTGAACAAAATCAATGAGCAATGCATTTTAAGATTACCTACAAGCAAGATGAAGTTTTTTATTGTATAAATAAATGTGTACAAGTGCATAATTTATGGACATATTTTTAAATGATTTTTGTCTAACGTGCAACTATAGTATTATACAGTTTTCCTTTGTAAAATAAATAATTTTTGTTAATAGCCTATTATTAGAATAAAATATTACTCTGATTATTAAGTTACTGTGGATAATACAAGCTATAGTTTAAAGACAGAAAAACTTATGGAATATAAGATATAAAATCACAAATTGAATGTTACAATAGTTGTGCTAATAGCAATACAATATAACAAGTGTAGAATTCTGCTCAAAGGGAATTTAGCTTATTTTAAAATGTATCTGCCATTTTCTGTGATATCACATAGTCAGGTTAGCTTATATTATATGAAAAGGATCACTTCATACATTCCCCAGAAGCATTATGCTGGCAAAATACTTCATTCTCTATGACAATTCTCTTTGATAACAAAGTGATATTTGGGGTACACAACTGTATAAAATATTGTTTCATTTTAGAACTTCAGAACAACTGCTGTGAAACATCCAACTTAATAAGCAAACAATGCTTATGTAAATTGTAAAACCCTGTTCAGGAACAGGAACAGGGACAGGTAAGTCGGAGAAGTAGAAGCTTACATCTCATTTCTGCATTACACAAAATAATTAGTCTCCAACATTGCTTAACTAAGTGAACATGTAGATAAAATAATTTTTAGCACTCATAATTTATGTTTGATGAGATGAATAAATTCTAATAGTTCAAAAATGACTCTGGAAACAATACAGAAACCTGTTAAAGATGTAGAAGCGAAGCACTACAGGCCATATCTCATTTGTTAGAAATTCTTTTCTGCCCTTTTGTGGTTCGTGTTCTTAGTATTAAGCTCTTCTGGTAGGGCTTTCTTTCAGAACTAACAAATGAAATTCCAGGGCTTAGGCTTGAGAAAGCTGCTAGGGTAAAAAGAAAAATCAGAAAGATAAAAAAAAGAGAAAATGTTTCCTTCTCCTTTATGGCGGTGGAAATGCAGACAATATTCTGCATCAAGGAGCTGGTTTTGATAAAGCGATGAACTGAAAATATTAACAAATGCATCAATCTTAATCACCTTTTAAAGGTGAATGGTTGTATGAATATGTATAATCCTCTTCAGGTTAGTGTTTAATAAATGCGTATTTTAAGGCAAATGTTTCACAGAGTTTGTTATTATGTCCGCCAAAATATAATCTTTAATCCCTAAATGTCTGTGCTTCTCTTTGCTTGTCTTCCTTAACTAATAGTTGTCATGTTAATAATGTTCAGAATTCCTTTTGTATTTTTATCAACATTTAAATATTTGTCAATCCCTTTATAAAAGCAGAGAAGAAACTAGATTTGCCATCCTTTTCCTCTATGAATGAAACCATAAACTATGACTTTCATAGATTCCTTACTAATACAAAGAATTTAAAGGTCTTTCATATTTAAATTAACAAAATAAAAAATTCCATATGAATGTGGCCCCAGAACGTGGACAAAATCATTGAATAGTGCTTTAGTTGTTGACTATTTGTTGTTGACTGCCATGCCCTTTACAACAGTATTTAGATTTTCTTTGAGGTGCAGATTTTCTTTCTTGTAACCACAGCAGCTAAAATATACACTCTCTTAAGCATGGGCCCAACCTATTCAGTCCACCACTTTATCTTCAGACAGTAGGTATCACAGTTCCTGAAACACAGAATTCATGTACCAAATATTTATTGGAAAAAAATGGATCATGTAATGGATAAATAATGATTTCATTAAGGATTTGGGTTTGAAATTGTATTCCATACTATGTCGCATATATAGAAAACATGGAATGTTTAAAATAGATAAGGTACTCATCAGGGTTCTGTTGGCAAATTAGGTTTGAAAACAAACTTAGAAAAAATGTTTTGGAGAGCCTTGACTTCCAAACTAAATTAGTTTTGAACTTTGGTATATAAGAGCAAAATACTTCAATTTCTGGTTTCGAAAACTGTACCTTCTAAGTAATATAGAAAAATCAGGGACTAGGGGTAGGAAGCTCCATTAAAATGGCAATTAAAATTTAAATGTATCGGGGGCTCCTGGGTGGCTCAGTCAGCCAGGGGCCTTGAGATCACACTGGTGGGGCTCCCTGCTCAATGGCGAGTCAGCTTCTCTCTTTCTCCCTTGCCTCTTCCCCTCCTCCTGCTTTCATGTGCTTATGCGTGTGCGCTCGCTCTCTCTCTCAAATAAATAAAATCTTTAAAAAAATTTAAATGTATTGAATACATTCTTTTTTTTTTTTTTCAAGATTTTATTTATTTACTTGTCAGAGTGGGGGAAGGAGCAGGCAGAGGGAGACCCAGGCTCCTGGCTGAGCAAAGAGCCCCACATGGCACTTGATCCCAGGACACTGGGGGCATGACCCACCGAAAGGCTGATGCTTAACTGACTGAGCTACCTGGGGTCTCTGAATTTGTAAAAGCTAAATAATTTCTCAAACACGGTGCCGTAATATATACTGTACTAATAAACATGTAATGTACTAAATATATAATGGTATACATAATAAAAGTTATTTTATAAAAATAAAATAATAAATACTAAATAATATAAAATAATAACAAGTAAAATAAAAAGTAATAAAATATGAAATGCATGAACTAAAGCCTCACAGAGTCAAAATAAGAAAAAATGTATATAACTCATAAACTTATGAAAACTTAAAATAACTGTGAAATTTCTTGGACAGCTAAAATGTCAAGGCAGCCAACACTGTCTTAATGTCTGAGGTATAAAAATCAGATGATAGAATTTTTCTTGTTTAGAAATACTTTATCTCCAGCTCTTGGCTCATACCAAATGTGAAACGATTATTTGTTAAATGAGTAAACAATTCTTACAAGATTTGACTATTTGTTACTTGTTACAGGAGTTTCCAGTGATATTTTACTAAAATATCAAACATCTTGATTTACCAAGACAAATGTATGCAGTCTGCAAAACCCATAATCAAATTCTTCAAAATCTAATTATAAATTCATTAATGAGTCATACATATTAAAAATCTTAACATGCAGAACACCTTGCTTTCACTAATTTAATCTATTTTGTGTTAGGCAAGTAGGCCAGGCTGGTCTGTACCACTTCTGTTTGTCCCTCAGGCGCGTATCTCTTCTAATCCTTTTTAAAATGTCTGGAGGTTTATGGGGGAAGATAAGTCTATTAGCCTGAATAATATTTAATTAGAAGGTGGTTTAGGTTTTGTAGTTATTCTCCAGTGTATGAGTATCAGAGCTGGATATCAGCATAATGTGGAAAGTATATATCAATAAAGGAAATGAGTGTAGACGTTGATAAATCAAGATAGGGGCTGTTTGTTGGTTGTTCCACTTTCTCAATGTAACTGCCCAAAATGGCAAATTAAATCTTGCCTATGCAAAAGAACTGAGCCCAAAACTGGACTGAACTCTGATACAGTGATATAGCCAGTACTTCCATAAGCCAACTGAGTTCTTGTGCTGGTGGCCACAACTAGTACTAACATATTGTCAGGGAACACTAAGAGTCCAGTTACCAACCTGAACTTAAATAGGCAGTTGAAAAACTCACATTTCAGCAAATGAAAGCACCCAGTCCAGGAAAATCTGATCCAGCTTAATACCACAAGTCACTCACTGAATTTAAAAGATTGTATAAGATGGAAAGATCACGCATTTAAGTAATTAGGCTATTAGATGTCTTACGTGAATTTGATTTTTTTTTAATATGGAGTTCCTCGTCAGACTAAAACAAATGAAAATTTGGTGAATATAATCACTAAACTGCAAGCAAGTGGCATTAGTATTCCACAAGTACACTCAAAAACAGAAAGAGGTGATTATTTAAAACTAAAAAAAAAAAGATATGTACAAATCAAAATAGAACATCTGTAAGTGGGGGTGGGTGGTGAAAAAGCTGGATATCCAATATCCACAAAACCAGGGTCAGGATAGAGCAGAAGGTTGAAAAACCAGACAAAAAATTTTGAGATTGAGAAACAGGGTTTCTGATTGAGAAACCCTGTTTCTCAATCTTGACACAATTAACATTTTACACCAGATAATTCTATGTTGCAAAAAAAGTGGTCCTGTGCAATCAGCAGTATCCCCAGACATTCCCAAATGTTCCATGAGTGTCAAAATCAACCCTGGTTGAAAACCAATGACGTAGAGAAGGAGTTATGCAATGAATTAAAAAAAAAAAAAAAAAATCCATCCTTTTTTTTTTTTTTTTTTTAATCCCATCCTTCTTTTATGCATACTAGTCAGGAATGTACCAAACTCAGGCTAAGCAATGGATACACAATGCTAGTGATACTTACATTATGTGTCCAGCAGGTAATTATACACAATAATTATGAAATAAGGCTTATTGTTAAGCTGCTTATTGGTTTTATTTTAACCTCACAAGACATGACATAAATATGATTTTACCCATATTTTATAGAAATGAAAAATAAGGTTGGTAAGATAGCAGTTCCCCAAAGTCATATATCTAGTAAAGATTATTATTCAGATTTATCTGAATGTAAAATCTATGAATAAGGATTAGATTATACTGCCTTATGTTTCTTGTATTTTTCCTGCTTCAAAAGGAAGCAGTATTTGAACACCTTAGGTATAAGAGGTAAGAGTTGGTGTTAGTCTATTATAAACTGTTATAAAGAGTAGTCTCTTCAGGATTCACAGGAAAAATGGGTTTCTGATGAACTAGTTTTTTTAAACCTATAAATATTATTCATAACCTGCATTAGCAATATAGGAAAATCAGAGACAAACATGAAGAAAAAAAAGTTTTGATTTTTTTTGTATTGACTTTAATTCCAGCTTCATTATATTGTCTGACCAGTTTTTCTGTTTGTCTTTATTGCTACAGTATTATTTTACTGTGTATATTTCTACATGTATTTAGATAGATCCAAAGTCAATGTAAATTTTAATAGCCTTCAAAATCTGTTCAAATACATAGAACAGTTTCCTCATTCACAATATAATATAAATACAACCTTCACTATGATTTTTGGTATATTTAATTTTATAACTCTTTAACATACAGAGCTTTGTTCCAGCCACACAGAAAATCTTCCAAAATTAAGTGATGTATCTTCATTAATTTTATAGCTTTACTGCTTATGTACGATTGAATAAAACATCTATGTTTTGGTCACATTTTATTTAACTTTGTTTCAGTTGATGGGGATTGTATTTGTCATCCGTATGATAGGCATGATGACAAAAGCTGGAAAGAATTTTGCTTTTCTTTTTTTTTTTTCCTTTTCTCAAAGTGAAATGATTATCCTGATTCATTCTTTCAGGCTGCATCTATACAATGACTAGTTTATTCACTCAAACAAGTGGCTAACTCAATACGCAATATCCAGCTGTGCATGTAACAGAAATAGTACCCGTGGGCATACATCTGCGTGGCATGAAAAAACATATATATAAATGTACATCTGAAAAACTATACAGTCTCAAATTACTAATCAGTGTGCTCTATCAATAAATAAGTTAATAGACATTTATGAAGCATTTCAAATATGGGAAGAAATTGACCTGATTGAGCATAGGCTCTTAATTAAATATTTATTACAAAACCAAAAATAAACTGGTTGTTGAGATGGGTGGAGAAGTCTGATGTGTGTACTTGTCTGAAGAAGTTTATGTAAATTAAGTAAATTACAGTAAATTATACTGTAAAAAACCAGGAGGACCCATAAGATGTGTCTCATAATTGTTACAAACTATAAAAGTTGTAGGGATTTGGGAGGGAGAGGCTCAGAGGCAAGAACAGAATAAATTTCTTGCAATTATCCAAACATGAAAGGCTGAACTAACCAAATGGCAGTAGATTAGAAATGATAGATGTATGAGATGTTGCACATGATGAATCAACTCTCCTCTTTTCAGGCTCCGAAATAGCCTAGATAGTTAAATATGCTGATAATACAAATTTATGGGAGTGGTAAACACAAGGCAACATAAATGAGAATTTGAAAGGGCCTGGAATGTTTTGATAAACAAGCTAGTTGGCAAGCACATTTAAATGACAGCTCCTGTGAAGAAAAATATGTTCAATAATAATTAAGCCCCACCAAGAATTAATGGTTTGATTCACGCACGAACAGTGTTTGTCTTATAAGCAATAGAACCCATAGTTAACATTTATCATGCACACAAAATAATACTTAACCACATTTTAAAAATTTATAAAATATTTTCACATATATTATTTCATTTGATATTAAAAGGTCACTATAAGGAAAATTGTTATATTTTCATCAAAATTTATATTTTGATGAACATTTTGTAAGTCTAGTCATCCATTCCTTTCATTGTGTGGCCACCCCATTGCATGGGTATGCATTTGAGGCTGCATGGAGGGGATATTGCTAAGTAGAAATACACTTGTATTTATATGCTTAAAGCATGTATTTAATGCTAACCACCAGTTATGGTGCTGGCAGGAAAATGATGTCATTGTGGCGAATTTAGAATTTAAAAATGTGGGGGCACTTGGGTGGCTCAGTCAGTTAAGTGTTTGCCTTTGGCTCAGGCCATGATCTCAGGGCTCTGAGATCGAGCCCCGTATCAGGCTCCCTGCTCAGCGGGGAATCTGCTTCTCCCTCTCCCTCTGCCCCCTCTCTCCATTCATGTGTGCCCTCTCTCTTTCTCTCAAATAAATAAGTAAAATCTTTTAAAATATTAAGAATGCAGACATTAATCAATGGCTAATAAAATAAAAAAGAGCTTTTGTCTCAAAGCAGGAAGAGGTGGATGTTACATGATCCCCACAGAGTAGTAAAGAAATGCAGCTTTAATAGAGAATTTCCTTTAATAGAGAAATGCAGCTAACCTCTGGAAACCTGGAAGAGTTTGAGCTAGGAAATAAACAAGTCATTCTTACCCATCTCTTATATTTTGATCTTCTCTTGCTGCCTGTTAATGGCCAAATCCAACCATGAACCAGAGGCAAGGGACCTGCTGACCCAGTCTGCATGAGTTAGCTTCTGAGGACAAGAGAAGGGAAAAGCCACATGGCAAGTGGCTCTGGAAAGCGAAAAGAAAATACATAGCAAAAAAAAAAAAAAAAAAAAAAAAAAGCGGCATTCTTTTTTTTTGACAAAGAGTCAAAATAACTGGAGTAAATTAGAGGGGACTACATATATCTTCTCCACTTGTAACATTATTCTAAGCAAATAATAAACATGGAATTCTGCTCTGATTCATTTCATGTTTGTCAAGGGAAAATTACTTGGCCTAACTTAATTGGACCGTGAGTTACCTTTGAAATATATATGGGGCTGGGTCTAATGAAAACTGACCATTTCTTAAGTGACTACATGCTCAAAATATCCCAAACAGATCTTTAGCAAACACTATGTTTTTAAATAGAAAGTAATTTCTTCAAGCTCTGGATAAATCCTGTGTAAAAGTGACTGGGTAATTTTCCTGACTCCAAGAGTCTTTTTTAATAGTATTGTACAAATTGGGATGCTGGTTCCCCTTCCCTTATACATTTGCAGCAGAATCCAATTTCCAGAGATGATTTAGGTATGATTTAGTCTTTTAACATTTATGAAGTTAATTAAAACATAGGACTTTAATAGAGTAGTTAAGTTCATCAAGTTATTCCTATAGCTATTTCATAAACAGTTTTAAACTGAATATTCAAAATGTCAAGACCATGATAAGATTCTCTAGTGATTCTTGAACAAGGTAGCAGACACTATTACTACTGACTAAAGCAGAGAGTTGGCCTCTCCTTTGGTACTCATCGCACTGACTTTGGATCTATCATGTCTCTGGCTTTGGCCATTTAATCATGAGGATATCAATGTGTATTATATCTGCCAGGCTCCATTTAAAAGCTGGTGAACATTGATGTCCCTCACCAGGAAGGCTACATAGTATGAGGTGTTGAGCCCTACATCAGCTCTACTAACCATCTGATTACAATGAGCAGAGCCCTTCCTCCATTAACCAGCATTCGACATATAGAAAGGGTGAGAATTAAGACCCAGAGATTTGGAGGATCATTTTGTACTGCAGCATAAATTAACCAGTTGTCTTAATTGAACTGCTCTAACCACCATAAACTAGGTGATTACAAACAACAGAAATGCACTTGTCGCAGATCTGAAGGATGGAAGTCTGATATCAGAATGCCAACGTAATTGAGTAAGAATTCTTTTTGGAACTATGGACGGTGCACTTTTCATTGTATCCTCATAATGACAGAAAAAGAGCTAGTTAGCTCTGACTTTTTCTTATAGAGGTCCTAATTGCAGTCATGAAGGCCCTATCACGTGATCTAATCATCTTCCAAAAGCCCCACCCCCCATCACACTGAGATTTGGGTTTCAACATCTGAATTGGGGAGACGGGGAAGGAGCACAAACTTCCATTCGATAACCACAACCATACATGATACAGTCTCTATCAGGAGAAGGTTGTAATTGTTAATACTGCATATGAATCCCTTGATAATTTACACACTTCCTACTTCTTGTAATCTGTCAGAAGAACATTACTCTTCATATCCACAGAACTACTTTAAGTCCATCCATCATGCTATGTTTATGTCTTTTAGCATGTTTACATTCATGCAGAATCCTTCTACTGAAGTGAATTTCTTACCATTCCTTGCCTCATAGTCTTAGTGGTCTCCCTATCTCACCTTATTCACACAAAAGCAGTGCTGTCCTAGAGCTAATCTGCATTAATCCATGAGAGTCAAGTGTGAAATTTTCAGCAACTTTGTACTCCAGTTTTTAAACAGCTTAAGAATCATATAACGTATAATTAAATAAATTGCATTAAAAATAAAATACACACTCAAAACTCTCCTTTTGTTCTAATTTTACTATTTTCCACATCTTCAGGTTGTGTCTGTTTTACATGTATGTTGAAAATAATTATATGGTCTATTACTATTCGTCTCTTCCCAACTCCCAGTTCAATGACATCAGTTTGGCAGTTTGAAATTAGTCATGGTGATAATACTCACACCACAGATATCAAACAAATATTAGAGAACAGGGATAATTATAATGTATTTTCTAGGCTTAGGGAAGTGTTGGAGAAAACGTTGATAGAGTACCTTACACAACAGTCTTCAGTTATTACGATGCAACTACACACAAATATACCAAAGGTGTTGGAGAACTATTCTCCCAGTAGTCAAAAAAAATTATCCAGCTTTGCAAAATAGTTATTCACATCCCTGTAAATAGTCATTCACATTCACATACATGTTCATTGTTTCACTTTTATCTTTCTCGTTAACAGAAAAAACAGTATAAATCAATACTCAGCAGAACCGCACGTTGACTGTCTATCGTTAGGCATTAACCAGCACACTACTGCACAAAAGTTGCCCCCACTTAAGTTTTTCTTTATAATCTTCTTTCAAGAATTTCTTCATGACAATCTGTTGACTTAATGAACATGTTACCCCAAAATTTGTGTGTTGAAGGCCTAACCTCCAAAATGAATTTTTGGAGATAAGGTCTATGAGGAGGTGATGCAAGTTAAATGAGATCATAAGGGAGGGCCTAATCTGGTAGGGTTGGTGCCCTTATAAGAAAAGAGGGGCATCTGGGTGCTTCAGTCAGATAAGTTTTGAGTCTTGATTTTGGTCCAGGTCATGATCTCAGGGTTGTGGGATCGAGCCCCACATCAGGCTGCACACTGGGCATAGAGCCTGCATGGGATTCTTTCTATCCCTTTCCCACCATTCTTCCTTTCCCTTTCTCCATCTATTTAAAAAAAAAAAAAAAAAAAAAAAAAAAAGTCACCAGAACCCTCTCTCTCTACCATGTGAGGGCATAGTAAAACAAGAAGCTATGTATAAGCCAGAAGTGAGGTCTTGCTGGGAACCTAACTGGTCAGCACTTCACTTTTGGACTTCCCAGGCTGCAGAATGGCAACAAATAAATACCTGTCCATTAAGCCACCCAGTCAGTGGTATTTGGTTATGGCAGCCTGGCCAGAAGACAACCCAATCTGAACAATTGTGTCTCCCAGTTACTCTTCTTGCTCCCTTGCATACTATTAGCAGAAAACCTACTATACTCCAGGATAAATGTTTCTATTAGTCACAGCCAGTTCAAATAGTTATTGGTTATATACTGTGCAGGAAGTACTTTCTGAATGCTGGAGAAGCAGCTTTAAACAAGTAAAAAATTTCTTTGCTTTTATGGATATTATACTCTAGTGTAGGAAGGGTAAGTAAATGAGTAAGATCAATAAAAATCAGATCACTTATGGGAGTGATAAGAAAATAAAGTAAAATTTGGCGATGTTAAAGAAAGTGTGAAGACGGGAAAATTTATATATCCAGTGGTAATGAGTCTGAAACTAACATAGTAGTTTGTTCTTCGGATTCCCAACTTTCTGTTTTCAGTATGAAACATCCCTTCTTTTGGTTTTTGAGAATGTTAGAAACTGCCTTTTCACAGCTGAGTCTCCCTTGAAACATTAATATTAGCTGAAGTGAATTGCCTCCATATAGGAAAACTCTCTTCCTTGTGGACAACACATATACAATGGGCAGAAAATGGTTGAAAGGGCCTGGCTTCCTTGTTTCAATGTAGGCAATTCTTAATAGTTGTCCCAGCTTCACACCTCACTGTGAGACTGGCTGAGGCTTATACATTACTGCATCAGTAACCAACTTTATCCTGTATGACTACATCAGCAGCTGACTCCTTCCTCTGCCCAATCTTGCCTCCTTAATTCCCCACAGCTGTTAATCCTGAAAATATTTCTCACCAGTATTCTACATGTAAATATCTCCGTGTCAGAGTCTGCTTTCATAGGTAATTCAACTATCAGTAGTTAAAAACAGAAGTGATACCAATAAGCAGGAGCTAAAAATGGAATATCTGACCTTGATTTATCATTGACCAGCTGGCAAAGAGGTCCCCTTCTCTGGTGGTAGGTGGTCCACAGACAGCTATTGGTATTGGGTGGTGTTGATCAGCACAACTATTGAAACTTCCATGGTGGTGAACTAAGATCATACACCAGTGGAAGAAAACTCACTAGCTTGTGTGAAGTAACACGTATCCTGAAACATAGGGGAGAATTGTCATTCTGAGAACAATAGAATTGGATGGCTATTCCTGAGGACAACTGACATAGTAAAGAAGGATAATAAAAGACTGAGGGTGACTGACCAGCAATTAAATACTAAGTGTGGATATTATGAGCAGCATAAGAACAGACTCTCAGGAAGTCACAGTATAGAAAAAGCTGAGCATCAGGCTCTCGACATTAGAAAATGCCTGAGTTATCACATCAGAAAACTCCTGAGAAGGTTAAATTTTCTATCTAGGCATATCTGCTATAAAAATGAAGGTACTGGGGCACCTGAGTGGCTCAGATCATTCATTGTATGCCTTCAGCTCAGGTCACCATCTCCAGGTCCTGGTATTGAGTCCTGCATTGGGCTCCCTGCAGAGTGGGGAGTCTGTTTCTCCCTCTTCCTCTGCCTCTCCTCCCATTCATGAGCTCTCTCTCTCTCAAATAAATAAAAATCTTTAAAAAACAAATTCAAGGCACTAATTGGAAAGGAATAGGGAACTAAGAGATTCAACTAAGATTGAATGAAGACTTTTGTTTGAAGCAATTCAAAATCACAAATCTCAAAGTTTTATCTGACCCCTTCTGTCTGCAGAACTGCCCCAAACCCTATGGGTTATATTATAAGAGTTTAACCTATATGAAGAGATTTTCTTCTATAACAACACACTCCTTGCTTAGAGTCTGTCCCTACTTCCTGTCCTGACCACCAGAATAAAACTAGGAGGAAGATACAACATAACCTAGAGAATGCTGAGAGAAAACAAATTACTTCCCAAAATAGAAGCAGTAACAGGTTACCATTGCTCAGAAGAAAGTGAGAGAATATGGTTGCAAGTGGATTCTGAGAACTCTGCATAAAGGGAGAAAGAAACGTAAAGATAGTTAGGGAAACAGTTACCACATTAGGAGTACTCTCCCAGAATAGAGTACTTAATGCTGTGGCTAGTACTCTCAGACACAGTGCAAATCCATTCCTAGGATTGGTCTTAGAAATTTGGAGACAGCAAGTGAAGTAGGAATCCTATAGCAGATATTAAAATTATGATTAAAAATACTTGGAGATATTGTTAAAGGGTACACATTTGCAAATGGAAGATGAATAACTTCTGGAAATCAAATCCTTTGTATAATAATTACACTCAACAATGTTATATATAAATAATAGAATAGAATAGAGGAACCTGCTTCTCCTTCTGTCTGCTATTCCATCTGCTCTCTGTCTCTCTCTCTGATAAATAAATAAGTAAAATCTTTAAAAAAAATAAAATAAAATACTTAGAGAAATGAGAATGCAGAAGTGAAATCCTGTGCAAAAACCAAGACATTTTTTCATGGAAAAGCCCCAAAGGATATTCCATTTGCCAAAATACTAAAAAATGCAATAGTGAGCGAGGCAAGAGTATCACTGAGAAATTCCGGGGTTTCCGTGTTCTACAGATGAAGAGTGAGGATGGAGGTTATTGATACACAACTCTGTTCTATGGTAGCAATGACAATGGTAGTGTCCTGGTATCTCAGGGGCTAGATGGCAGCACTTAGCCATCAGAAAAACTTGTAAACACAATTATCAAGATGAGAAAGGGAAGATGGAAGGGAAGGAGGGACATGGTTAACAGAATACAGTAGAATACAGTGTTCACTGGGGCAAAAATGATGGCCCCAGTTAAAAAAAAAAAAAAAAAAAAGGATTGCTTGGGGAGCCTGGGTGATGCAATCAGTTACACAACTGACTCGGTTGTGGCTCAGGTAGTGATTTCAGGGTTGTGAGGTAGAGCCCTACATCTGGCTCCATGCTCAGAGCAGAGTCTGCTGGAGATTTCCTCTCTCTTCTCTGCCCTTCCTGCTCATTCTCTCTCTCTCTCTTTCTCACTAAAATAAATAAATAAATCTATTTTTTGAAATAAGGATTATTCAATCTACCATTTTTTTTTAAATTAAGTGTAAAAAATCGGAAGATCAGGAGGCTGAAAATAACCACTCCAATTAAAAGTTATATTCTTCACCCAGTATTCCAATCATATTATAGACTCAGAATCTGTGACTAAAAGAGAGACCAGTCCCCTAGATGAAAGAAAAAACCTGCAATACTCTATGAAAGAGTATATGGTCATACTCCTTCCTGATAGGATCCTACAGTTAATTATTTATGTAACCAGCACTAGTAAAAGAGCAATCTCCAAAACTTTTGAAAATTGTTCAGTTCTCAAAGGGCCCAGTTTACATCGAAAACCAGAAATCCTACTTTTAGAATATAGCTAATGGGAGTTCAAGTAATAAATAGTGAGTTGGAACAAGTTGGGCTCACAGTGGGTCCTCCAGGTACAAGGACTTACAGCTTTTCCCACTTTACACACACACACACATACACACACACACACATGCACACGCACAATGTATAATTTGCATGGACATTGGCAATAGTGGAAGAAAGCCCCTATTGGTTCCTTGGCTAGCAGGGTGTAATCTCTAGTAGTGAAGAGGGGCAAGTAAAAGCATGAGTAAACCCTTCTTCCTACCCATGGTATTGTACCAAAGTAATATAGTATTGTAGAAAAGGAATAAATGTCAGAAATTAAAGATGTTCTTAAAGACAAAAGTGACACTGCTTATATTTCCCATGAAATCTTATTTTTAATTTGTCACTATGGCCCTTACAAAAAACATTCTGGAGAATAAAAGTAGATGAATGTTGACTCAAGGAAATCAGGGATCTAATTACAGCCTCTATTCCAATATATTGTATTTGCTAAGTAGGTTGGCAATACCTCAGCTAAGTAGGTTGGACATTGGTCTGGAAGTAGCAGCTTTTTTTCCCCCATACCTATGATAAAACCAGGGTTTCAAAGATTACATTCACATGGAATATAAAACACTGTAAATTTATGTTAATTCTCATGCCCACTGTCATAAAAGAGTCAAAAGATGTGGATCAACTGTATGTGAGAGAATATCACATTGTTTCACTGTGGTGTAGTGATCAGGTTAATTGATCAAACCAGAAAATAGCAAGCATGTTCATGAGATAACAAGCAGAGGTCATGAGATAGAACTTACTGTTTTAGGGGCCATGGGGCATGCCTGGACTTACCTCCAAAATAAAGGACCAACTATTGCATTTAGTTCTATCTACCACAGAGAAGGAAACAGTGCTTAAGTAGAGAAATCAGTATTTGTTTACTAATATTTCAGAATGCATCTCTTTAGATTTTGAGGAGAATGGACTGTAACATAGAATAATGGAAACTTAGAGATCAATTATTACATAAATCTATTTTATTTTATTTTTTTTAAAAATATTTATTTGAGAGAGGGAAAGAGAAAGAGAAGGAGAGAGAGAGCATGGGTGTGGAGAGGAGGGGCAGAGAGAGAGGGAGAAGCAGACTCCCCACTGAGCAGGGAGCCCCATGCAGGACCCTGAGATCATGACCTGAACTGAAGGCAGATGCTTAACTGACTAAGTCACCCAGGTACTCCCATAATTCTATTTTAGAAATATTGGGGAGCTGTCTAGGATGGCAACAATGGAAATATAGAGAATCGGAAAATGCATGATACATTTTAGGGGTTTAACTGAAAGGCTTTCTATTATATTTGATATAGGAGATTAGATAAATAAGAAATCAAGGATGCTATACAAATTCTTAAATTAGCATATTCTGTTGATACAGGTGATACCTTATAAAACATAGAAAACTTCTGAAGAAGTATTTAGAACATGTTAAATTTAATTTACTTAAGAACATCTAAGTGGAGGGGCGCCTGGGTGGCTCAGTGGGTTAAATCCTCTGCCTTCGGCTCAGGTCATGATCCCAGGGTCCTGGGATCGAACCCCGCATCGGGCTCTCTGCTTAGCAGGGAAACCTGCTTCCTCCTCTCTCTCTGCCTGCCTCTCTGCCTAGTTGTGATCAAATAAATAAATAAAATCTTTAAAAAGAAAAAAGAACATCTAAGTAGAAATAATATTGAGTAATTCAATTGCTAAATATGAATCGGGATATACATATACATGACGTGGAAACCTAAGCCCATATTTAGTACTGAAATTCAGGAGCCTGAAAGAGCCCACTTCACGTAGTGAAGGGAGGGAATTCAAGAACGACTTTTTAGTTATTGCAACAAAGTTTAATAAAACAAATAGAATGAGCAAAGGATTCTCCAAAAGGACAGCCAGTAAGAAAACAATGTAGGGTTATAGAATCCAAGACAGATAATATGTTTAAAGATAAATGGAGTAATAAACTATATTCAGTTTCGCTGACAGGAGGAGTGAAATAGGAACAAAAACCTGATCATGGGATTTGACATTGAGAATTTTACTTTTAAGTTCAGTTCAGTGGTGGGGGAAAAAGTTCAGATTATAAACATTTAGAGAATAGTTCTTGACTGAAGTCAAGTTAAAGACAGCAATGACCATTCTTTGGAAGCATTTCAATATAAAAGGGGAAGAATGATGAAATTGGAGTTATTGATATGGGAAATTATATAAAGGTGTTTCAGGTGTGGAGAACCAGCACTTGTGTATATGCTGTTTGAAATAATTCAGTCAATAAAGGCAAAGAAAGAAAGAGATAGAGAATAATTATAAGAAGCATAGCCTTTCAACAGCTAAATGGGATGGTACCCAGAGAAAAAGAATGGAAGTATCACAACTCCTATTAAAATATTAACAAGAAATAGATCAACTGCAAGTTAATCTCCCTCCTTCTGGTCATACTTTCTATAATGAATAATTTTCCTGTGGTATTATGTATATATTGTTCAGTTTTCACTGACTTAAAACCCACACTGAAGGAATTTAAACATTTGGTCTTTAGTCAGCCTACTTTCAAGGATTCTATTTGTTTATAGAATAATTGTTTATTCTGCTTGTTTATTCTATAAACAAATAGAATGTTTATTTATTCTATTTCTATTTCTATTCTATTTCTATTTCTATTATTCTATTTCTCTGAACAAACAGCAGTATCTACTTACACACTGTATCAAGGCACTTCATGTCAACTCATAAAAACTATTTTTTATTCTCAAAAATGTATAAGGTTTTTTCTACTTTCATTTCTCTTTCCATTAATTGCAGTGCTTTATTTCTTCCAATTGTTCCTCCAGATATTTGAATATTTATTCTGCTTGCTTGCACCGTATTCCACTTCCCAATAACCCTCTGTCCCCATATATAATAGAGTCACTACAGACTACTGTCCCATACAAGTGATTTGTAATGAGTGTGGCCTTCACATTCATGCACTATTTTCTAGAATCTCACCGTCGGAACCCTCTCACTTGCCGTTCAATTTTGTGCAAGACATATTGATGTCAAAGAATAATGTTTTCTAAAAAGTTAGACTGTCAAAGTTGTGGAACTTTCAATCTTAGAAAAGAATGGACAGACAACCATTTGACTAGGCGGCTTAGTCTAAAATGTAATCTTGGAGATTTATGCTACAAGGATAATACAATATATGAAGACCCTGGATTTCTTTATATGCTCTTCTGGTAATATAACTGCTTGAACTTCCAAACATGGTAAACTCGCCAAAAGACAATTGACTTTATCTTGTTCACAGTAAAAACTGCTTCTTCCTCTCGGCACATTGCTGGTCATTTTCTTAAATAAATTAGTAAGAAGCCAATTTTGCAAGCAAATAAAAAAACACAGGTCTTCTTCCCTAATAAATGTTTTCTAGAAATAAAGGATTTTAAACAGTACATTATACATTTTTATGAAATTTACTGCATTTCATGACTATTCAAAAACCTTTACTGAAATAGTTTATTATGACTTAAATAATTTGATACTGTTGTTTAAATAAAGTATTATCCGTAGTCTTTATAAATGTATTTATACATTTATAGTCATGCAACAAAAATATTAACATCAATTTCACAGTGAAATTTTGAAATTTCAGAAAGATCTGTAATTCTAAATATATTTGAGGTAGTCAGATGTTCCATTTTCTGACAAAATTATTCCCACCTGTACCAAATACCATCTAAAATTAAAGTTAGATAAATTAATTTTGTTCAAAAATATGTGCAGTACTATTATAAGTAGAGATATTTAAATGGACCAATATTTAAAAAAAAAAAAAACTGGCCATCAAAGATCTTTACTTACAAGAAAAGTCCTGGATCACTAATTGCCATAGTTTAACAACATAAAATGGCATTTATGGCATAATACATTGTTAATATGTGAATTCAGATCACATTTTAGATATTCATTCACTTTTTATTTCCCTGGCTTTTATTCTTTTCTTCCTCTTTGTGGCACATCTTGTTTATCTTCACAAAATCCCAGTGAATGTAGAGTTCCTTAAGGCAGTGGTGCTCTGAACCAAGAAAACCTGGGTTTTGAGAAACACTGCATTCAATTTCAATTCCAGACAATCAAAATGATCCTGGTGATAATGATTACATTACAACTAATTCTAAGAGCAAGTTTCAATATAAATATTGGACAGTGAATGACTATATAATTCTAAATTTAATTGGTATTGGTGTGAGAGTGTGTGTGTATTTGTGGGTCTTCATCTGCATCTCAGACACTAGGAATAACACATTACCTGCTGTCCATGTATGGTAAATAAGCTCTGGTCAGTGATCCCTTTGAGGACATTTCTCTCACAAGTCTTTTAGGAGATTTTCTATGATACTAGGGAAAAAAATGATTTGCTGGCATAATACAAATCATGGAAATCTTCAAAGGTGATGTTTCCCAGAATTAAATCATAGCTGAATGCATCAGACAATATGACATGGGGAAAAAAAGCAATATTTAATATCTAATATTCTTGGTATGGTAAAAATCATAGGTTTATATCTTCTTTCCTCACCATAATATTAAAAATGCATTGCTCCTTCAAATTATATAGTTTTGGGGTGGCTGGGTGGCTCAGATGATTAGGCATTGCCTTCCTCTCAGATCATGGTCTCTGGTCCTGGGATTGAGCCCCAAATCGGGTGCCCAGCTGAGTGGGAGGACTGCTTCTCCCTCTCCTTCTGCCTTTTCCCCTGCTTGTGTTCTGTCTCTCTCTCTCAAATGAATAAATAAAATCTTTTAAAAAATTATATATATATTTTTAAAAATTTTCTTAAATTGTTGTTTGGTGGATTTGATTTCAATTTAATAATTTACTGACCATTTTGTCTGAAGTGACAGAACTATGAAAATAGATAAGTTTCTATCATTCCCTTCTACTACTTCCAATAAAGTAGAATTCTAATTGATGTGAGAGATAATTAAATTAAAGCAAATACTATAATACTAAGTTCTGTGGAAAAATATCTTTGCTAGCTTAAAATAAGAAGGAATTAGGTTAATGCCTCAAACTTTGACAACATATAATAATCTGGTCCATATGTACATGTAGGGGCTAATTTTGTAATCCAGTTTTCTTTTGAAATTGATACATACTTCAAGTTAATATTACCGAAATAATCAATGGTAATTTCTACATATCAATTCTACATATCAAATCATTTTAAAAAATAGATCATTAATTTAACAAATATTTGTAACTGTGTTCCAGAATGAAATCATCTCCCAATAGAACAATTTTAATTCAGTGCAGTGTTTTCTCCTTTACTTTCATCCTTTCTCTTTCTCTACTTCCCTCTGTCTCATTCTTTCTCTTCTTTCTGTTCCTTTTTTTTTTTTTTTTTTAAGATAGGTTAGAATTCTTGACAGCAAAGAGGATAGGCAGCCAAGTCAAAAATGTATGGAAAATGAAGAGAAAATATTGATATACAGATAAATCCTAAACGGTATTGTAAGCTAAATTGACACTAATTAGAGAAGGTGACTAGGACATGGGCATATGGAAACACATAGAAATGAGAAAACAGGGTAGAATCAAATAATTTTGTGGGCTGACATGCATGGAGTAGAGTTTGCATTGGCAGAAGGGTCACATTGAAATGAGGGTATATGTTATAACAAATTCTGGTGCCATTATAAGGAATTTTGCTTTTAATATGAAAAGAACATGGGAGGAGTGGGTAGCTCAGTAGGTTAAGTGTCTAACTTCAGCTCAGGTCATAATCTCATGGGTTGTAGAATACAGCCCTGCATTAGGCGGTGTGCTCACTGTCTGCTTGTCTCTCTCCCTCCGCCTCTGTCCCCCACCTTATTCATGTTCCCTCTCAAAAAATATATATATAAATAAATAATATTTTTTTTAAAAAGCCAAGAACATGAGAACAATATAAGATTGTAAGAAGGAAATTGCAGGATTTTAATTGTTTCTTAAGAAATCCCTGGCTCTATTATTTAGTAAATTTTAAAGTGCCTGTTATAAACTGTCATAAAAATAGAAAAACAAATTTTGGAGACAAAATATTATAAACTAACAAAAAAGCAAATAAAGATTAAAAAATAATTTTAAAATAGGTACAAATATGCACACACATAGCTGTATACACATATACATTATTGTATTTCCTTTATAGGGAAACAAGATTATTTTCCCTCTACCAAGTAAATTGATTAAGTTTTTAATTTTTAAAAATAACAGAAGTATCTTTATTGTCTTCATTTACAATAGTATACAGTTCCAAAATCTACTTGTCCAATAGACTTCTCTACCAAGAACGATTTTCCAGCTGCATAAAAGTGTTTTAACCTGCTTTTCTCAGATTTCAAATACAATTTGTTCCAAACAGGATTCTCATTCATGACATTCACAAAAACTGTGTATTTTCAACAATTTCTTATATCCTCCACTACACTCATCCCAGTCTAGAAGCAATAAGCCTTATAATCTTCACATTTTCTCTTTTTCTTAGTTTGCTCTAAGTTCAGTCAGGAAATCCTATTGAATCTATATCCTTAATGGATTTTAATCATCTCTTTTGTTCATTCACACTTGGTGAATTAGAACAGATTTATGTTGTCAATATGCTATTTTCCATAGCTTCTATAAGTATTGCCGGAATTGGGCTAGACTTAGGATTTTCAGTTCTACCACTCCTTCACTCTGTCCTCCGTGTTACTGTCCATCCAATATACAAAACACAGACCACCTCACCTCCTATTTACATCCTTTCAGTTCTCTATTATTTGAGGAAATAAGATTTCTTAGAATATCCTTTGAAGTTTATTACCGTCTCGCACGCTCTTACCCTCCTTAACTTTATATTGTCACCATTCTTCCCATGCCTGTGTTTTCACAGTATTCAGCTAGCTGCAATTTATCTAATTTGGTAATTGCTTTGGTTTCATTTCTTAGCTTATATCCTTCCTTTGACCAAAATCTCCCTTTACGTCCTCCTTTATTTCATTTAGCTAAAGGTACTTATCCTCCAAGGCTCAGTTATAAATATATTCTCCTCTCACAATATTTTCAGAACCACTTCAGCTTAAGTATATTTTCTATGTGCTCCAATCAAAGTTTAGCACTACATCCAAGTGGAGCTGTTCAATATCTTACTAAATAAATCACAATGCAATTTTAAGCACCCTTAGGCCATTTTTTCCTTATCATTTATTAATATTTTGTAGACTTCTATCACTTCCATCCTTTGAAGTCTATTCTGAATCAATTATAAGGGCACCAATATCATCCTTTAAAGTACCTTCAAAATATTTCTTTTAAAATTCTTAAGACAAACACAAGTCAGCCTTTATGCCTGCCCACAACCCTGTTTTCAAGCATTCTGACATCTTCAGAAAGCGTTTCCTGCAAAAGAAATCTTGAGACAGTGTTTAATAAGAAAAGAAGGAAAATGCAAGCTTATAAAAGATGAAAAGTGCCTGCAGTTAGAAATAACCTCTCTATTCTTTGTAGTCTGTTGGGCACATAGACAATCTCTAATTTGCAATGTTGTGTCCTTTTTCATAGAAGACATACATTTCTTGATAGACTTCATACTACTAATCACAGATTAATAATCTATATAAAATATACTTATGACTACCCTTGAAGTCCCATGATAAACCCTATACTGAATATAAAGTTTTTTTAAAATTTTATTTATTTGAGAGTGAGAGTGAGAAAGAGAGGGAGAGCAGGCGGGGATGGGGTCAAGGGGGGAGAAGCAGATTTCCCACTGAGCAAGGAGCCGGATGCGGGAATCGATCCTGGGACTCCAGGATCATGACCCAAGGCAAGGCAGTTGCTTAACCAACTAAGTCACCCAGGCACCCTGAATATAAAGTTTTATATCTGCATGAACTTAGTAAGCTTAAGCCATTCAAATTTAAGCATTAAATGATGAAGCGTATCACAAAATGAGACATAAGAAGTGAAACTCATTATTTTGGGTATCATGCTCTATTTAAAATATTTTGGTTAAAAACTCTACTAAACTAGGGGCACCTGGGTGGCCCAGTGGGTTAAAGTCTCTGTCTTCAGCTCAGGTCATGATCTCAGAGTCCTGGGATCAAGCCCCGCATCAGGCTCTCTGCTCAGCAGGGAGCCTGCTTCCCTCCCCCCACTCTCTCTGCCTGCCTCTCTGCTTAGTTGTGATCTGTCTGTTAAATACGTAAATTTAAAAAAAAAATTCTACTAAACTAGAATAAAGGCTCATTGAATTTTAGCCAATAATCTAATAATAACTAATTTTTTAGTTGAGATATAATTGAAATAGAACATGTATAAGTTTAAAGCATACAGCATGATTTGATACATTTATATATTGTAATACGATTACCGCCATAACATTAGCTAACATCTCTCTCACATTACACAATCATTTCTTTGCTGTGAAGATCTAGTCTTTCAGCAACTTTGAAGTTTATAACGTGATATTGTTGACTACAATCACTATCCTGTGCATTAGATCTCATAACTTAAAATTTATCTACTAGTTGCTAATCTATATCCTTAAACAACATCTCCCCCATTTCTCTCCCTTCAACCCCTGGTAGCCACCTTTTCTACTCTCTGTTTCCATGAGTGTAGCTTTTTTAGATTCCACATACATGCGGTATCAGAATTTTTTTTAAAGATTTTATTTATTTATTTGACAGACAGAGATCACAAGTAGGCAGAAAAGAAGGCAGAGAGAGAGAGAGAGAGAGGGTGAAGCAGTCTCCCTGCTGGGCAGGGACCCTGATATGGGGCTCAATCCCAGGACCCCGAGATCATGACATGAGCCAAAGGCAGAGGCTTAACCCACTGAGCCACCCACGTGCCCCTTTGAAATGAAAAATTAACATGCATTTTTTTCTACCCAGAGAGAATGACTTTATATGACTTCAGTTGTAAGATTCATTTTCATTATATGTTGTATTAGCAGACTGGACATTCAGCAGCCTGGGATTCCTTCAACAACTTGCTACTTACAGAGACTTGCATTTTAATCTTAAGACCATAGCAGTGTTTTATGGATATTTCATCCTGAATCACACTGAGCCTATGAGAGCAAATAGAGAATTTATTACAGTATAGCTATGGTCAGTTAATAAATCTAGACTATTGCTCTAATAGACTTTTGAAGGACCAACTACACTGAGCAGTGTCTTCCTATCTCATACATTTCCTGGTTGACAAAATCCACATTTTTAAATTGTAATCAGCTTACATAAAATATTCTTATATCTAACCCATAGGCTGCAACCAAAGAGACCTAAGACATATCATGCATATATGACCTAAGTGAACTTGATCCTATTAGAATATTCAAATGTTAAAATGAGTTAGTGCATAATATAAGACAAACTTTTTTTGCACACAAGTCATTATTTTGGCAGTAACATAATGAAGCACATTGATTCATGTCGTTTTTTTAATACTATGTGAATTTCACATCAAATTTATTGTTCACACTTCTATGAAAGTGATTAAATAAAGTTATTAACATAAAATCTAAATCTTCATATAACTTTGGTTATTACTTTTCTATTTGTTTAGTGTCTTTTAAAAATATAAAATGGTAAAAATGGCAGGTTCAGGAAATAAGATCTCATCTTTTAGAGTACCACAAAAGAAAATCAATGACTTAAAAATGTTAAATATCAGAAATGGCTATGTATCATATATTGAAATGATAATAAATAATTCTGGCATGACATAAATAATTCTGCTTTACCATTTGATACTTTGGAAAACTGTGTTTTTTGATTCTCTATTAGATCAATAAGAAAATCTGAGGTTGAATACACACATTGATTGAAATAAATATATACAATTATTCTATAATACTAATCAGTTTGAAAATTATTATTTTTATATAAGAATAAATCATTGAACCTAAAATATATAAACACCAATATTTAGTGTGTCATCAACAATTTTGTTTTATGGGGCCCCTGGGTGGCTCAGTGGGTTAAAGCCTCTGCCTTCGGCTCTGGTCCTGATCCCAGGGTCCTGGGATGGAGCCCCGCATCAGGCTCTCTGCTCCACGGGGAGCCTGCTTCCTCCCCTCTCTCTCTCTGCCTGCCTCTCTGCCTACTTGTGATTTCTTTCTGTCAAATAAATAAAATCTTTAAAAAATAATAATAATAATTTTGTTTTATAGTTTTTTTTTTAATTTTTTAACATTTTATTTATTTATTGGAGAGAGAATGAGTGAGAGAGAGCATGAGAGAGGAGAAGGTAAGAGGGAGAAGCAGACTCCCCAAGGAGCTGGGAACCTGATGCGGGATTTGATCCCGGAAGTCCGGGATCATGACCTGAGGCAGTCGCTCAACCAACTAAGGCAGTTGCTCAACCAACTAAGCTACCCAGGCACCCTTGTTTTACAGTTTTAAATAAAATTCTCCTAAAGCATAAATAGTGGAAAATAACATATATCAGGTAAGATATGAAAAATACCAAATGAAACATTTTTAGTTGGTATAAGATTTAACAGACCTTTACAGGATCCTGCCATGGAGCATACAGCAAACTCCGCATTCTCAGCATTGTCTTAGTAAGTGGATTCAAGTATTTGAACAACTTCTTGCGATATAATTGGACCTCTGTATTCTCACCATTTTGTGCATGAATTTAAACTTAATTCTTTAAACTAAATACATTACCACATTTTCATTATTTACTAATGGAAGAGAATAAATATATCTTTGAAAAAGTGTTTCAAATAAGCATTTTTGCCTTCATTCACACTTTGACTATGGAGCCAGTAGAGCTGAGGCTCAATTTTCTTTCCTTATTCACATCTATGAAATCTCAGCAAGTTACTTAACCATCCTGTGCTTCAGTTTCCTCATATGTAACAAAATAATTATACCTGACCTAGATTTTTATGAAGATACAATGATTTATTACTTAGAAAATTTTCTGAACAGTTTGAAAATCTTAATATGTGCATGAATATGTCAGTGTTTCCATTCTCTTTGCTGAGGATAATTCAGTCCAGGCTCAAACATTTAGATCATTAATTCTTGAACTATATGGAGTTTGTGGGTAGAATTTAGGAGTTCTGTGACTTTGGCTTAGAAAAAAGTACATTTTTAAAATCAGATACTTTTATATTACATTATACTTTTGCTTATATCTAAAAAAATGCCATTTATAGCATCATGATTGCAAAATCACAATAGTTATCTAGATCAGGAAAATAGTAGTGATTGTCATTTTGCTGTCTACAGATGCTTGTGCACTAAAACTGGCCATCTGTTGAGTTACTTTGAGCCTAGCAGTCATTTGGTCACAGAACACTTTCTGAGTTCTGTTGCTGACCTAAACAAAGAAGATGCTTTGTAGCACTGCCCATTGACAATCATTTGTCAATAGTATGTAGAAGGAAAGTAATCAATGACCAGCCTGGAGTTTAATGTTAAGCGATTACAGTCTACACTGATCTGTCTTAAAACATAAAATGTAATTTGATTAAATTGAAAGTTTTCTTATTTATTCTGTTAATTAAGAAAACACATATAACATCATGCTTTATAAAATATGTAACTAGCTCAATAAACTTGCCTTCCTTTGTAATAGGTTTTATTTTTATTTTGTTTAAGCATTTAAAAATATTATTTTGACAAGTAGTCAATAGACAACAACAGATTTCCAGAGTGGGCCATGATGCACACATGTATACACACATACAAATATTTTTAGAACACTGCTTCTGTGTAGTTTGTACAAGTTCAGATGAAACCTCCTTCATAAATTCTTCACTGTTTTCTCCATACAGATGATAACAGTAGCTATTATATGTTAGGTGACTTACTGTGTGCCAGGAAGGCACTTATCTATACTCTTCTAATAAACCTGCACAGCAATTTTGTAGGCAATTTATTTTCATCCTCAGTTTAAAATGTAGACCAAAGAATTGAAATAAAAACTCAAAGCTGTCCAGAAATCACGATTTTCTTATAAAACATTTTTCTATATATTCTATTCCTGTTTCACTTCTCTGTGGCTGTTTTGTCCTTATTACTTCTAGTCAATTGTAAGGTTCCATATTCTTTATCTCAACATGCCTTAAAAAAAAATAAAAATAAAAAACCAACCAAACAAACAAAAATGGCCTGTGGCATTTGCACAGGTATTTATTTACACATAGTGGGTACTCAGTACATATTTATTAGCCAAATCAAAGCATAGACTTTAAAGGGGAGAAGCAAAGACAAAGGAAAATAATAAAAATGACAATAAAAACTTAAACTCCTATATTAGATGTTTAGAAATTTGAATTGTTTTGTTAACTCATTTATTATGTTAATTATCCCAAGTTTTCTCTATTTTTAAAGATTATTTATTTATTTATTTGAGAGAGAAAGAGAGATCACAAGTAGGCAGGCAAAGATTGGGGGAAGCAGGCTCCTTGCTGAGCAGAGAGCCAGATGCTGATTTCGATCCCAGCACCCTGAAATCATGACCTGAACCAAAGCAGAGACTTAACACACTGAGCCACCCAGGGGTCCCCCAAGTTTTCTTTTAATCCTTGTTTTTGCCTTTTGAATTTTTAACACCTTGGAGAATCATCAGAAACATAGGCCAGGCCTCTACAGACTTATTTCCTTATAATAGCATCTCCTTTCTCAAAGAAAATAAAGTATGTTTTGTTCACTTCATAAAAATTCAAAATAACAAAAAATATATTATTTTATAAAATGAGTTATTCTATTCCTAGATTCCATTTATTTTCTAAATTAGCCTACTTTTCTTTCTAGGACTTCTTTCTAATACGCTTAATGTAAATAAATAATAAATTAGCTTTTTTTTGTAGAAGTACTTTCTAAATTGCTCCGTAAGAAGCAAATTTTTTTTCTTTTTTCTTTTAACGACACTGAATATGAGGTGAAGTAGGTCACAATGGTCATATGATCTCACAAACCTTAATGTTATGTCTTAGAAACCCAATTTTTCTGGCATAAATAGCAAATTTTTCTAATAATAGTATTATTTGTTGATTTATTTGCTTTCAACTGGTTACTATTAACACTGTAAATTAAGCTTAACAAAACAAAAATAAAAACCCTGTGCTCTATTATTTCTTAAACGTTTCATACTAAGAATCTAAGGAATTGATAGTTTTAGAAAATTTTTCTGGTTTACAAATTTATAATTCTTAATTTTATTTGTTTTCATTTCACATATTTTAAGGCTCTCTTATTAAGCATACAATTGGTAATTGTCGCTTGATTCTGATGAATTTTTCTTTTTGTCACTTTTTAGTATTCTTATTTATCTCTGGTAAGACTTACTTCATCAAAGAATTTTTTTTTTTCTCAAGTTAATGTGCCCACTTCAAGCTGCAAATATCTTCTCTGTGTTTGTACATAATTTCCCTCCTGAGTTGTAGCCTAATTGTGTCTTTCTGTTTAAAATGAGTTCTTTTTAGGCAGTAAAAAGTTTTATCTAACTTTCTATATTTATGCTATCAGTTTCTACCAATCTCTTTCTTTAGTCCTTGAAAGGTGAGTTTCCATTAAATTTCCACCCATTTGAAAAGCTTCCTTTAGCATTTCTTTTAAAGCAGCTTTATGAGTTTCATGTTTTTTATTCCTGAAAATGTGTACTTCACATTCCTGAAGAATACATTCATTAGGTATAGAATTCTGTACTGACAGATTTTTTTTTTCTTTTTCTTCCCTTACCTTAATTTTCTTCCTTTACCTCTTTCCTTTTTTCTTTCTTTCTCTCTCTTTCTTTCTTTCTTTCTTTCTTTCTCTTTCTTTCTTTCTTTCTTTCTTTCTTTCTTTCTTTCCCTCTCTCTTTCACAATTCAAAATTTACCCCTATATATAATTTTCATTTTTTTCTAGTTGCTGTCAAGAATTTTCTTTATAACTATACTAAAATATTCATTAGTTAATAGAAGTGTTTTAGCTATTCCCCAAAAGTGATGTCACCTTAGACTTGTATTTTAGTAGTTGATTTTATGAATATAGGCAGGGTTTTTGGGGTTTTATCTTATTTAGCATGTTCTGAAATTTTGACTTTGTAAATGTATGATGTCCACTGCCTTTGGAAGTTTTTGTATTTTTTTTTTTAATAATTAATGCCCTAATCTGTCCTTCTGATACTTAGGTTACATATATTTTCATTTCAGAGAACATATTTTCTGTTTATGAAATTTCAGTTTGGTGCTTTTGTACCACTGTTTTTTTGTTTTTGTTTTTGTTTAAGATTTTGTTTATTTATTTGACAGAGATCACAAGTAGGCAGAGAGAGAGAAAGGAGGAAGCAGGCTCCCTTCGGAGCAGAGAGCCCAATGCGGGACTCGATTCCAGGACCCTGAGATCATGACCTGAGCCAAAGACAGAAGCTTAACCCACTGAGCCACCCAGGCGCCCCTTGTACCACTGTTTTATCTCAGTTATATTTATAGCCTTTTCACCCACTGTAGGTGTGTTCTTCTTAAACTCATGAAGCGTAATTAAAGAGCTGCTTCCATTTCTGCTAATTCCTCTATTAGCCTTCTCAGGGAAAGTGGGTCATGTTTTCCTAATTTCTCTAATGTCAAATAATTTTTGAAATGTATCCTAGATATTTTTTTTTAAAAGATTTTATTTATTTATCAGAGAGAGAGAGGGAGAGAGGGAGCACAGGCAGACAGAATGGCAGGCAGAGGCAGAGGGAGATGCAGGCTCCCTGCTGAGCAAGGAGCCCGATGTGGGACTTGATCCCAGGACGCTGGGATCATGACCTGAGCCGAAGGCAGCTGCTTAACCAACTGAGCCACCCAGGCGTCCCTGTATCCTAGATATTTTAAATACTATGTTATACATACTCAGATTCTGCTATAATCATCTGGAGGATATTAATATTTTTGTGTTGGCAGACATTCAATCTAGTTGATTCAGCCAGTGATGATAGGTCCCATCTTGTCTTTTGTGGCCAGTGGTTCAAATATCAGTAAACCTTCTCTAAGTCTTTGATATTGGTTTGTATGTACCATGGAAATATAGTATTTCAGAGGCTAGAATAAAATTTGTGTAAATTCATGTGCAGAATTAGACAATTCTTTTCCCAGCTCTCTTCTTGAAATTCCATTTTCTTCTGTGATCCAGAGTATCCTTTCCTTCTTATAGTTGGCCAGCATACTTTCTAAGCTATCGTCAACTAGGTTCTACCATTCCCTGAGAGGAGAATAACAACACAGGAAAGAAAAAGAGTTAAAAATCACCATAATGACAGTTGCTTCTCCAAAATTTGAACATCTTCCATTAAACCTAATTTGCTTTCTTTCCAGTTCTTTGGTAGGTTTTTAAAAATTCATTATTTTTATTTTTAAAAAATTTTTCAGAGTTTATAACTGCAATTAGAATGATGCATTAATTATAGGAGGCTTACACTTTCATAGAGCAACCAGGATCTCTGGATGTGATTTTGGTTTTTTTTTTAAGGTTAATTAAAATTTAAAATAAACCTATTAAGTCTCCTCTTTGATACTTCACTTAATATAAATCAGAATTTCATTCAAGCAAATTAATTCTTAAAAATTGATAGGTTTATAATAGTTTGTTCATATTTAAAAACCAGCTATAGGTTTTATTTAGTCTTATTGACCTATGTTTATATAAATATATACATAAAAATTAAAGTCCTTTAATTATGTACAATTTGGGAACATAATTATCTCATAGGCCCTCCTCTTTTTATTTTTTTCTTGTATTTTTGCTATTGTGAAAGAATGATTTATGATTTATTCTCTAAACTCTTTACTGGCATAGGGCAAGCTTGTGAATTTTGTATATATAATATTTAGTAGGTTTACTAATTTTTAAGATTTCTAATACTCTTAGTTGATGATTTCTGATTTGCTTTATTTGCCATATATAAAATTGTGTCATTTAAATTACTTACATTGACTTTCCAAATTACTGTTTAATTTTTTTAATTTGACTTTATATAATTTTCTTTTTCCATGATTAATGATAATTGACCAATTTTATATAATTTTATTTTACCTTTACATATTATATTGGTCTTTATGATATCTATTAACATAATTTATATTATCTTGTTATTTCTTATTGAGATATATTCATATTAATGGTTTGCTTTACATTGAAGTATTCTCTCATGCTGGGAAGAATGCTCAATCTGCATTACCAGTTCTTCCTTAATATTACACTTTATCATCTATCCACTGCTAAATTCATTCTGCTTCGAAAATTCATTGATTAGTTGGGAAAGAATTTGGGAAATTAGAAATTTTGGGAAATTAGTTGGGAAAGAATTTCTCATAGAAATACAAATCTCTTTCTTTTTTTATTTGAGGTGGGAGGTTCTCAAAGTTTATATGCTCTGCTTTTCACTCTGGCCCATTTTAAAAGGACTGTTTCTGAGGAAAAAATCTCTTTATAGCATCCTCTAAAACACATTTATAACTTTTTAATTCTCAGGCCTAATATTTTAAAAACTTCTTGCCTACAGAAAATCACTAATAAAGTGCACATTTAGTTTCACTTGATCTTTTTCTGGTCCAGTTTCTCCTTTGGAGAAACTGTTATTTACTGATCCCCCTATTAAAACCATTTTTTATTATTTTTAACCTTATTATACTATATTATCATAGTCCTACGATCACTAGTTAATAGTTTGTGTGATAGTCTTAGTTCTTTAGTTATAATCAACAAAATATTATTCATGTTGAAAACAAAATAGAATTGTATTTTATTACATTTTGAAATAGCTTCTTGGCTCTTATTGATTATTCCTTGAGGATTTTCAAATGTAATTAGATTATTATATTTTCCTCTCAATCTTGAATCACCTCAGATTTTTATCAAATTATTATTTTTTGTATGTTCTCAAATTATTATATAAACACCTCTGAGGATCTGTAAGCAGTCACCATCAATCTTCCACACGTACCTGGGATATGTAAAATACAAAAGTATTTTATTGGCCTATTGTGGAAACATGCTAGAATAATAAATTCAATCTAGTCTGACAAAGTATAAAATAGCATTATAGATAATTGTTATAATGGTGGCTATTTTTTCTTCTGTCAATAATAGTCATATTTTACATGTTTAACTCTAACTCAATTTGAAATTCAGGTTAGTAACAACTTCCACTGATTATAAATGCTATTTTGGTTTGACATTTTTCATTCTTTCAAATTAAAGCAATGGAAACTAAAAATCAAAGCATTTGATGTGTTGAAATTACTCTAAAGTGTGCATAGTGATTAAAATCACTGAAAGGCTTTACATTTTATGGATACTTCACTGTGGGAGCACTTCAATAATTTTAAATCACTCTTCACTATACAAAGCAATTTAAATTTATTGGAAACGAAATCTGGAAGAGTTCAAATTTTGGGCAATGTTGTGCATACAGCCTGAAAATTACTAAGAGCATTTAGTGTTTTTTATAAGCACTCCATTAAAGGTGATCGGAGCTTTGGCATGGAATGATACAGAAAGATTTGGAAGTGCTAGAGTCACTCTAAATCCAGTTCTAATTTGGAAAACTGATGTTCTTTGATAAGTAAACAAATTTGCTATTATTTCACTCTTCAAATATTTGTATCAGATATTTAATATATAAAATATATTTTGAAATATTTTTGAAAAGTTTTATTTTCCAGAACATTCACAATTTATTTCAGGAAAATTAATGGAATTCCACTGATTATAATTTGTAATGTTCAGACTAAAGGCCAAGGAAAGTTCAGCAGCATTTTGATTCTATTAAAACCCTGGCAGTAAACGATTTCAGTGTATCTACTATATATTATATCAGTATATACTACTATAAGAAATCATATTATTGGGCGCCTGGGTGGCTCAGTGGGTTAAGCCGCTGCCTTCGGCTCAGGTCATGACCTCAGGGTCCTGGGATCGAGGCCTGCATCGGGCTCTCTGCTCGGCAGGAAGCCTGCTTCCTCCTCTCTCTCTGCCTGCCTCTCTGCCTGCTTGTGATCTCTCTCTGTCAAATAAATAAATAAATAATCTTTAAAAAAAAAAAAAAAAGAAATCATATTATTGTAATACAATACACACTATCAGTTTATTCATTATTTCATTAAATATTAATTTGGATAAAAATTAAAAACTAATTTTTTTCACATGTGACTATCTCTTGGGTTAAGAATTCATAGTCTTAAATATGAATAACATTTTCAGGGAGTGATAAAATTTTCAGAATGATAGTTTTGTTTATAAAAGTATTATTAAGAACATGCTATCTTATACTTTACCAAAATCTTAGCAATGTGTTTTCCTTCCCTAATGTAATTTCATGCACATAAAGCATCGTGCTTCATAACAGCAGTAACCATTGCATGTTTTTGCCTACAGATTATAAGATGTGTCTTTTAAAAATGGACCTACCTATGTACAATATCTTCACTAACCTTAAAGAATTCTCTTGTTTCACCTTAGTGAAGAAGTAGGCCCTTAAGCATTTTGTCAGCATTTCAGGAGTGATGAATAAGCTGGCTTGAAGTACTTCATGCATGCATTTTAATGATTAGAAGGGACTATAATTCTCCCTAGTCTACCTAAAGTTCCATAGGAACCTAACTCCTGAAACTGAACCTGCATTATCTGGTAGGCATCTTTATAAATGAATCTAGAAATGCTGTTCACAGTATTTGCCTCCAGTGACATTCATCCTAATTGAATTGTAAATGAAGTAGTCAGGATGTAAACCAACCTAAAGCTTTCTTCACTCCTGAGAGGCAGGGAAAAGCCTTAAATATATCCCTTTCATTGTTAGTGACTCTGAAATGACATTGAGAATTGTCCATTCAGAGCTTTTCTTTTTATGGGAAGAGCTTCATTTTAAATTACCTGCATCTTCAAGGTATTCACTACCTAGTCTTTGAAACAAAAGTAACCTGAGAGTCAAATTCACATATATCATAAGTGATCACTATTAACATGGTCTATTTATAAAATAATATTCAGTAGTTTAATAAGCTATCATAAGTAACCATGGGTTAAGTGCTTTGACTAAATTTGGAAGATGAAAATACCTTTCAGGGCATCTGGAGACATCAAATTTATCTTGATTCTAATTTCATGTGGACAGTCTTTTTTAACACTGTATGAATATATGAATCAAATTGGCAGCTGTATTGAAAATTGGTGATGTTTCTGAAATACACATATTTCAATGCTAGAAATCCAACCTGACATCAAAAAATTGTGATAAGAAGGAAAAAAATGAATATTTTTTGACTTGAGTACCAAGAAATAATTTTCATAATCAAACAGAAAGTGATTAACGTGAAAAATAACTATGGAATATTTACTGTAGTTTTCAGAAAAGAAAATCACCATTGTTATATTTTAGTGAACAGAAGACGCAGTTTGATGGAGAAAGGAGCATAGTTTAAGAACAACTAATATGTATAGACCATGAATTCCTAGAAATTTAGATTCCCTTATTGGCCAGACTGGACTATATCTGACTAGAACTGACTTATACAGTCTTGTCAACACAGCCGAACCTCTGCCATTTTGACAAAGTCAACAATTTGAAAAAATGACAATAACAAATACAAAAGTATCAAAGTGTCAGAGTTAATAAATTAAATCCCATGTAATATAAAGAAAGAGTAGAAAATTTGAAAAAATGAGAGAGATATTTTGACATTAGTTAGAAAAAAGTATTGTGGAGTACTGGGTGGCTCAGTTGGTTAAGCAACTGCCTTTGGCTCAGGTCATGAACCTGAAGTCCCACGTTAAAATCCCACATCAGGTTCCCTGCTCAGGAGGAGTCTGCTTCTCCCTCTGACCCTACCCCCCTTCATGCTCTCTCTCTTGCTCTGTCTCTCATTCTTGCTCTCTCAAATAAATAAATAAAATCTTTAAAAAAAAATACTGTAACGATTCTTCCACTATAATACAATAAGATCCAGGGAAAGTATGATATGCTTTAAATTTGTTTATGGACTAAGAAAATAAGTTGAAGAGGAATTAGGTCAAACTGAAGTAAGAAATGCTATGGACTAAGTTCTATCCTGACAAAATTTATAGGTTGAAGTCCTAACCCCCATTTAGCAGTATAGCATACCTGCTTTCAACTAAAAATTATAAGGCATAATAAATGGAAAAGAACATAATTTAAAGATACTGAACAAACATCAGAACCAGTAAGATATGACAGAAGTGGTGGATTTAGCAAACTGGAAGCTAAAACAAATAGCAAGCAAACAAAAGCTATGATTAATATGCTAGGGATTCCTGTGGAAAAAGTGGACAACAGGCAAAAATAGATGGACAATATAAGTAGAGATGGACATTCTAAGGAAGAACCAAACAAATAACAGAATTCAAATACACTAAACGTAAATGTGAATGTTTTTGATGGGAAAATGCCTTTGATGCCTTTAATAATAGACAAATGTGACTAAAGGAAAACATCTCTGAGCTTGAGGATATTTCAATAAAAACTTTCAAAATTGAAAGAAAGAGAAAACATGCCCGAGGGAAAAAAAAAGAGACTATACAAGCACTGTGGGAGAACTATAAAAGGTAAAACTATATATCTATTAGGAATACCAGAAGAAGATAGAAAAGAAGAGAAAAAAATATTTGAAGCAATAATGACAATTTCTCCAAATGAATGCCAGACACCACAGTTGCGGAGCTCAGAGAACACTGACCAGGAAAGACGTAAAAAAAAACAAAACAAAACAACACACTTAGTAATATCATATTCAAACTTCAAAAAACAAAAATTAAAAAATCTTGAAGAAACCCCCCCCCAAAAAAGTGGAAGACATCTTATCTACAGAGGAGCAAAGATAAGAATGACATCTGACTTCTTCTCAGAAAACATACAAGCAAGAAGAGAGGGGAATGAAATATTTAAATTGGTGGAAAAAATGAGAGAAAAAAGAAGAAAAGAAAGAATGGCACCTATCAAGAATTCCGTACCCTGCAAAATTAGCCTTCAGAAATGAAAGAGAAATATGAGCTTTCCCAGACAAAAAAAAAAAAAATCGAAGTTATTTGTTGCCAGTAGATCTACTTTGCAAGAAATATTCAAAATTCTTGAGATAGAAGGCAAATAATAAAGATCAGAAACTGAAATCTTTGTGATAGGAAGAGCATTAAAGAAGGAATTTGCAAAGGTGTAATATAAACCTTTATTTTTCTTATTCTTAATTGATGTCACAGAGAATTAATGTTTAAGTAAACTTTAATATTAAAATTCAGCCTTATGCAAAACTAATGCCATTTTCTTGCTCTAATCAGAGAATGTGAAGATACCATTTTTATATATTTTAAATTTTAAAATAAGCATGTATTAATTTTAGCAGTTCACAAAGAAAAGTGAAGGTCTTCCTTAATGAGAAATTATTTGAGCATGATTTCTGATGACATTTATATTTTTTAAAATCTTCTTAAATATATTAAGAGGATAGATCATATGTCAAGTGCTCTTAACACACATACTTGCATGCACACAGAACAACAAGGAAATTTTTGGAGGTGATTAATATGTTTAGTGCTTTGATGATGGTTTCATAAGTGTATATTATATGTCCAAACTCATCAAAATGTATGCATTAAATATGCAAAATTTTTATACAAATTAGATTTTAATAAAGCTTAAAATAGGAACATTAAAATATTATATTCTCCAAAAAAACTTTTAAAAATCAAAACATAAAAAAAATTATGTACTCTTTAATGCCAATAAATCTTAAGTCTCATTATTTTCTAACACAGAAAATCACAAAAATTTACCTAAGAAAAAGGAATAGATAAAATAGGTAATAGAGTAAAATGGACAAATAATATTACCATACCCAAATTTTTAAAAGTTCTAAAAGTGGAGTTTAACAAGTGAGTTATTTCAAATATCTAATAAATAGAAGTTACAGAAGAATATCTTTTAAAAAGAGATTAGTGTTAAAACACCACCAAGTTGGTACATATCAAAAGAGTGAAAACTACAGACTGATCTTCCAGGCAAAACTTACATAATTGCCACCAAAATATTTTACTAAAATGTTAGTTAGATTATGTACCACAAGCAAGTATAGTTTATTCTGGGAATAAAATAATAACACTTTACTTGCAATAATGAACTGGACCATAAGTTACTAATAAATACAGACCAAAATGGACTTATTTAGTATTATTTCAAAGCCTGTTACTATTCTTTTTAAATAATGAAAATAGTCAACTTAATGTTATATTTAATTAGAAACTTTTATGAATTGGTTATCTATTTATCCATCAATTACTCTATCAACTTATGTACCCAATCATCATTTGGTTTCATTTAGGGATATTTAAAATAATTAGGTGTATCTTCTTTCCAAATTATTCTTTTATCATGGTAAATAGCAGAACATAATTTTTTTAAATCTGTGCAAAATCATTTTAGAGTTTATCAAGGAAACAAAGGCATTTAGATTAAAAAGTTGAACACAAAAATAAGCATCAACACAGATACACATTCTCACACACACACCTACAACACAGATCATCAGCAACAACTGGACTTTTGAATAAATAAACTAATAATATTTTTGGAGGAAGGAAACTTATCTATTGAATGAACTTAAGAGAATATCAGGGATAATTAATTCTTTTTATAAATCTAGAACCTATGAATATGGTTTCCTAGAAAGTGACACATACACTATTTTTTAAAAAGTGGGGCACCTGGGTGTCATAGTAGGTTAAGTGGTGGACTCTTGGTTTTGGGTCAGGTCATGGTCCCTGGGTTGTAAGATCGAGCCCAATGTTGGGCTTTGCACTCATCATGGAGTCTGCTTGAGATTCTCTCTCCCTCTCCCACTGTCTCCCCCACTCTCTGAATGAATGAATGAATGAGTCTTAAAGACTGGCACCCCAGAATGAATGAGTCTTAAAAAGGAAAAACTCTATGGAATTAGAGTAGAGATGTTTCATAACTTCAATGCTCTCTGCATTGGAAGAGGTGATCCCATGATCCGTACTTAACAGATATCATGTGTGATTCTGGGTAGGAGGTACATACCTCGGTAAGGATCTGAGAAAAAGCTCCTGATCATATGTAAGATCTCTAATTTACAAGTGTGTGATTTCACAGTCTGATCATAAGTGGTAGCTCGTGTGAAAAAGTGTGGCATTATTTGTTCATCCTGCTTGAGTTTCATATTACTTTTTTTTGGTTCAGTCAGGTCACATATTGTTCCATCCTTATCCTCTCTCTGTCTCCTATTACTCGGAGTTAAACACATATGAGGATGTCATGCCATGTTCCCCATGCTTCCTATATAGTTCACATGTATTTAATGTGTAGCCCACTTGTAGTTCAAACGTAGCTCACATTGTAGTTCTCATCTTTTCTTTCCAATTCTATTTGACCAGCATCTATTAATATCTATTTCCAAGATCACCAATACAACTTTTAAGTATCTGTTAAGCTATTAAACACATCTCAATGTCCTTAGATATAATATTCTAGAGAGTCTATATTCAATATAACATATTCTCTAATAGTCAGCATTCTAGTACAGGTTCCATGTTTCTGGTGGAAATTCTCCATTTGTCTTTTATTTTCTTTTGCATGTTAATCAACTCTTTCAGACTGTCTGCTTTTAACTCCAAAATAGGGATTCATTTTTGCTCTGTTCCTATTAACAATTAATTTTCTTCCTTTTTTTCCCTGTCTCATTGAACTGTTCTCATTTTTTAATTGAACTTCATGTTAAGTATGAAAAATTATAGAGAAGTGTTGGCTGATAGATGCAAGTAATCTTGATCTAGTCAGAGCCTGGGATGATTTGAGTCTCGGTTTCAGCTTTGTAAGGGCTGCTTTTTTCCCTGTTTGCTTTACTCTCAGGATATAGCATTTCAGAAGGCTCAACTGAAACCCTGGGGTGTTTAATAAGGCCTCTCCTCTTTGCCTGTTTCTGAGTTCCAATTTTTATGTCACCAGCACAGTGAGACTACCAATATTTCTGCTTAGATGTTTAGTATCTCAGCTGCTGTTTTCAACATGATCTCTAGTCCTCTCATTCCTAAAATTATATTTCAGTTTTGGTCCTTGATTTCTGAAGTTTTGGCTGCTTTGGTTGCCCTTCGATGCCCTAAAATTTCTTTAGTTTTATAATAACTTATTTTTTTTTAATTTATTGTGCAGCTTTTGTAGTTGTCCTCAGTAGAAATTTTGCTCTGACAAATCTAGGTCATAATAGCCTTAGTGGAAGTGTTTGTTTTTAACCAATTGTTTTCTTTTATAATCAATTAAAAACCTATTCCCTTAAAAATAGGGCACCTGGGTGGCTCAGTGGGTTAAGCCTCTGCCTTTGGCTCAGGTCATGATCTCAGGGTCCTGGGATCAAGCCCTGCATCAGGCTCTTTGCTCAGTGGGGAGCCTGCTTCCCCCTCTCTCTCTGCCTGCCTCTCTGCCTACTTGTGATCTCTCTGTCAAATAAATAAATAAAATCTTTTATTAAAAAAAAAAGAGATGTAATTGCATTCTTTTTATTTTAATCTTGTGGTTAACATTTACTTTTTCTATTAAGATAAAGATTCTTGCAAAGAAAATAAAACAAAATAAAAGCATAACTAAATATAAACTTTCAGGCTAAGATTTGATTTTGTTAGAGTTCAGCTGGTTGGGGACTGAAAAACTTCATCACATTATATTTTACGTTGAAAAGATACTTAACAAAATACAATACCAATAATTTAAAAATTAAACCTCTCTAATGTCTAAGAAAATATTTAACTCTGTCCCAGTGATTGCTAACCCTTAGCAAGATCTCTTTTCATTTCCTTGAACACACAGTTCAGTTAGATTTCCCATCCCTCTTGCTGGCAAGTAGAACAATATAATTAATTTTAGCTAAAGCAATGTGCATAGAGTGAATATATGATCTCTAAACATTGCCTATACATATTTTCCATTGTTGTTCCTGTGAGAGATGATTTGGAGATAAGTGGTGATGATGGTGACCCTACAAAAAGAAGTCTGGACCCCTCTGTGACCACCTGTAGAGGGTTCACTTGACCTGCACTGCTATATAACATGAACAAAGTCATGAACTTTTATTGGGTTCAGACACTGAAGGTTGGGAATACATTGCTATAACACTTAGCACCATCCGTTAACCTGTTTATAATGACAAATACTCTTCTAAATCAACTTATATAGATGCTCATATTTTTCTGTACCTCTTCAGAACTGCTGACCAATCCCAAAACATTAATACTGAGTTAGTCATTCTAAGAAAAACAGTGATGTCAAAATACAAAATTGAATTCATAAATGTATTAATTAACAATATTTATTAAACAGTTACTATATAAGAGATGCAAATCAAAACACTAGAGATTTAGCATAGACAAATAAAATTTTTGTCCCTCTGAAAGCTACGTTATTTGGGGAAATATAATAAGGAGCTTAGAGATTCATATATATTAGGAAACACGTTCCTGACTTAAAACATTATACAAATCCCATAAACAGTCTCTTTAAGTGAAGTAAATAGTTAAAAAAAATATTTCTAGTTATTTCTAGTCATCTACTTCAAAACAGATAAATAATAAAGACTTTTTTTAAGTTGTTGGTGAGTTTCAACATTTTATCTAATAAAAGATGTATGTTGTAAGTCTTCTTTTTGGTTATTTTTAGTATGAGAAGACATTAAAAATATAGTGGTGATATCACTCTTATTTTTGAGACCACCAAATCAGTATCTCAATTGAAGTGCCTCTTTTCTCTGATTTGTTTTCGGAGAATAATTTTGGTTGAATCAAAAAAATTGGGGCTCAGATTCTAATCAAAGCTGTGTATTAAAAAGACATGAATCATTTGCTTCTTTAGAGCTACATTTCCATCACTGAATAGCTGGCACTAGGGGCTTTTCTGATAGAGTATTAGTTGTTCAGGTACATTTCCCCAAATATTTAACTTCTATATTCATAGGTTTCTCTAAGTCATATATACATTATTAAAAATATATGTTTCAAAGAAACAGAATCAGAAAATTGTAACTTAATGATACATTATCTGTGTTCAAAGTGCAATCTTTGTGAAGTAGTTTTTAGCTTTCTTTGTCAGGGAAGACTTCCTCAGAAAATTAACCAGTGTAGGCTTTGCTTGAAAAAACAAAGTAACATTAATAGACAAGTCCCCTTTTTTTTTTCAAATGAAATAAAGTAAAAGTGAAAGAGAGAAACAGGCATATGTAACTGGGACTAGAATTAGATAGAAGCAAGAAAAAAAGGGGGGGGAGAAAAGAAAGGGGACAAATGGCCATATGTAGATAAAACTGCTTTTCAAAACGATATATCTATAAGGAGTTTGGCTAACGGACATGCTTTCTTGGGAAGGCATTGGCCAATGACTGAGCAAAGCAAGAGTAAAAACAACCCTACCTTTCTTGAGTGACCCTCAAACAATGACTGCACAAGTCACTTGTTCCAGGACCTAATCATTCTACCCAAGGTAGAATTTTACTCCAGAATTTTTCTCCTTGGGACTGGAAGAAACTGACATGTCTATCTTGTGGTTTGAAGGATTCTCCCATACATTCCTGTGTCTTACATATTTAATCACTGGTGCTACTCTCTAATATATTTTTTTGTGCCCCTAACTCTCAGTATCTACTTCCAAAAACAAACAAACAAACAAACAAAAAACACAATCTACAGCAAGCATCATTTGAATTAGAAGGAAATTAGGGTCCACAGAAATAAAAAAAATTTATTTCAAAGTTTCATTGCAGGGATCAGAGTTTAAAAGGATCAACTTTCCTTATCATTATATTCTGACATCAACACAAGAGGTTGAAAGACTTGATTAGGTATGAGTTGCTATTGTTTGTATCAATTTCAGTAATTTTAAATGTATTAAAAACAACACTAAAATTCCTGATGCCTGATGAGTTCTGTCCTAGCTTATCACTGGTGATGTTATTTTATTTTTCATATTCTTAGTTTTTAACATTATTTATGAACTGATACTTTTTGACTACAATCTAAGTAAAATGGTATGCAGAAATTATATTGAGATAAATTTCCACTGTAAATAGACCAAGTGTTCAGAAAGGGAAAACTTGCACATAAGTAAGACTAGAGAATTCTGATGTTATTTAAAACTAAATATGTAGACAGAAATAAAATAAGCAACTCACACTTTATAATTTTGGAAAAATCTGGCACATGATGCCAAATACCTCTTAATCTAGGCAGAAGACATAAGTAATATTTATTAGCCAGTGTCTCTTTCTCCAAGGCACACATAAAAGACAAACTAATATCGAACGAACACCAGAGAGAAAGAATCTTGGACCTGGTTTTAAAATAGAGAATCCTGGGTGCCTGGGTGGCTCAGTGGGTTAAGCCGCTGCCTTCGGCTCAGGTCATGATCTCAGGGTCCTGGTCCCACATCAGGCTCTCTGATCAGCAGGGAGCCTGCTTCCTCCTCTCTCTCTGCCTGCCTCTCTGCCTACTTGTGATCTCTCTCTGTCAAATAAATAAATAAAATCTTTAAAAAATAATAATACTAAATAAATAAATAAATAAAATAGAGAATCCTGGGGTGCCTGGGTGCCTCAGGTGGTTAAGCCTCTGCCTTCTTCTCAGGTCATGAACTGCAAGTTCTGGGATTGAGCACCATGTCAGGCTCCCAGATCAGCAGGGAGTCTGCTTCTGCCTCTCCTGCTGCCCCTCTCCCTCCCTGTGCTCTCTCTGTCTCTCTCTCTCTCAAATAAGTAAGTAAATCTTGTGAAAAAATAAAATAAAATAGACAATCCTAAATCCCAAAGTACAATGAATAATGTTTCTTGTGGCGTTGATAGATTCATATTGATAATATTTAGATTTCATCACACTACTCCAACTAGTGATTTGAAGCATACTGGTCCCATCCACATAATAGTCATATAAAAATGCTGGGAATATCAGAGAAGGATTTTCAGTAGCTGCAATGGAAATAACCTTATCTCATCCAGCACTAGATATGCTCTTTCAGTGTACTTCTGTAAAACCTCAATAGCAGAGAAATAGACTCAAGGAATTAGTATTGATTCTCAAACACAAGCATCAAGTTGTTGTCATGACAATGAACCATAGCTACAATTGTGTTCCCATTAGAAATGATACAGCAAAGCTCCTCACATCACACCACAAGCACAGCAGCTTACTCTTCTTCCATGCAAAGCCGTAAGAGAAGGATGCAGTCAATAAAAGCTTTATATCTTGTCTGGATGCCAATTGCAAATTGGATATGGACTAGAAAATTGACCAAAGTGTTTGTCAGCCCTTATGACCTGTGCACAAATTGTCAGATTGATACATTCATCTTGGGCCAACTTCATTGAATTCTGTCCTGCAGCCACCTAACACACAAACACTCCAGAAATCAAATGGATTATCCTAACTGGTTGTAAAATGTCATGTGAGATTATTCGAGTAAAACAATGTGATTCTACTACAGGAGTAATAATATAAGAATGCAATAAATTTCAACAAAGAATAAATCCGTACACCAAAATACTGTAAACAGGATAATTCACAGTTTTCCCATTTGTTCATACAAATAAATTTAAAAAGAACAACTGTTGGGGCACCTGAGTGGTTCAGTCAGTTAAGTATTTGCCTTCTGCTCAGGTCACCATCTCAGGGTCCTGAGATTGAGCCCCAGGATGGGCTCCCTGCTCAGTGGGGAGTCTGCTTCTCCCTCTCCCTTTACCCCTCCACCTCCCACTTTTGTTCTCTCTCTCTCTCTAATAAATAAATAAAATCTTAAAAAAAAAAGAACAACTATTCTACAGTGATTGCTAATGTTTTGTAAACATCCTCATATCATATAGGTTTGTCCAAACACTTTCAATTTTGCACAGACTATTTGTAGATGCACAATTACTACCTTAAATGAACATAAACATCATTTCCTTATTTTAGCTAGATATGCATTGACTTTCCTGATAAATAGAAAGTTAAAGGAGCTTATGTTTTCAAAATTAACTACATTTTCAAAACCTAAAGTTAGAGGTGTATTTGTCCGATGTTTCTGATTACTACTGTTCTAAAAATTCCTTCTCTGGCCAGGAAAGCATTTCAGAGGTCTCTTAACACAGACTGATTTTTGGATAAAGTGAACAGGATCACATTTAGCCTGTCAATAAAAGCAAATAAATGCTTTGGCAGAAAATAACTCTGTGCTGAAAATTGTGAGTGGCAGTGCTGTTATTGAAAATAAAATAATGTGAAATCTGATTTCACTTGTGTGTCAACTGTGTTTCTATATTTATATCACAGTATTTTTTTTTCCTAAGTCAATTTAAAATACTTTGGATTTCATTATATTGGAACTTCCTTATTTTTCACATTTCTAGTATCTTCCAAAGAAACAAATAATTCAGTTGGAGGTTGGAGTATGCATTTTAAAATGGTGCTTGAGGGACGCCTGGGTGGCTCAGTTGGTTAAGCAGCTGCCTTTGGCTCAGGTCATGATCCCAGCGTCCTGGGATCGAGTCCCACATCGGGCTCCTTGCTCGGCAGGGAGCCTGCTTCTCCCTCTGCCTCTGCCTGCCATTCTGTCCGCCTGTGCTCACTCTCTCTGACAAATAAATAAATAAAATCTTTAAAAAAAAAAATGGTGCTTGAAATGAAAAGTGGGGTATATTTATTTTGACTCATGGGTAAATGACCAAATACCATGTTATTTGGATTTTTGCCAAGATAATTTTGTTTTAATTATATAGTGATGTTAAAGAGATACTTAATGAGATAATAGATAACTTTTTAATCTGCTTTATCACTTTAGCTTAAGTTTAAAAAATATATTGTTTTCTGCTTTTTAACTAGATCTAATGGTAGATTAAAAGCATGAGTAATTTTCCTTCATGATGATTTTATTTCAATTAAGGAGTAGTTCTATTTCTTCTTGTTGTTTTTTCTTTGTCTCCTTAAAGGGAAAAATTACCTGATTTTATATATATTTTAAAATCTAATTAAATATTTTGTACTTCTGACTATTTCAAGTGACACAAAGATGCTATTTTACTTTTCTTTTTTAATGACCTCAGTATGTTTCCAAAAGAAAAACATGAGAGAGAAAGAAATTAAAATTCCCATATATTTAAATCTCACATGTTAGTTAATTCTTTTTAGATGGAAAAAAATAACATGATTTTTATAGACATGAACTGATGAAGAACACTGAAATGAAAAAATGGAAATGAACAGATTCGCTGCAACAATTTTAAAACAAATGTTTTCCCTGTGGGGGGAAAAGAAAGATGGCATTTTTAATTTCCTAAACACAATTTTTTTCTTCATTATTTACCTGTCAAATTTATATGTTGAAACATTTATTTCTTTAGATGGAAGAGGTTAATTATTTGATCATAATACATCTTGATGCCTCCACTGAAGTAAGCATGAAATAATCATTTGTTTCTTTGAACTCAAACTGTGAATCCCTCTGTGAACTAAGTCAATTCTTCTTAGTAGATTACTGTAAATTACTTTTAATTGTGTGCATCTATTGAATTATAAGGCAATAATTCAGAGAAAATGAGCATTTTAAAAAGTTTTAGGGTGTGTGTTACAAACATTTTCAGAATTCATCGTTTGGCATGATAAAATAAATTTTTATTGGAAATGTTACATCTTCTATCAGTCTTTTAATTATAAAATAATTCCAGTGAGAAAAATAATTTAAAGCCAGCTTACTAATTCAGGACAGACACACATTCTTTCTCAGTCCTGTAGCTTTAATGATCTTACTTTTGTACCTTAAATATGGAAACATTTTTCTATGTATTTGCTTTATATTGGCTCCCCCAGAAGAATATAAGCACTTAAGTGTTGACAGGAAATGTTCTTAATTCAACACTGTATTATCACCACCTTGTTAGGTTCCTAGAACATAGTAGGTAGTGACACATGAGAATGTGTCTCATTTTTTAAAACTGAAGGAACAAGTGAATGAATGAAGGAAAGAGTATATGAGAATAGCTATTCATAGTTCTTACGTCTGACAGAGAAATTTAAGACTTCTCAGCAAACATGAAATTAAGGGCGGAGAAATTAAGATTTTTTTTTAAAGATTTTATTTATTTTATTATTTATTTGACAGAGAGAGAGATCACAAATAGAGAGGCAGGCAGAGAAAGGAGGGAAGCAGACTCCCTGCTGAGCATAGAGCCTGATGCGGGCCTCGATCCCAGGACCCTGGGATCATGACCTGAGTGAAGGCAGAGGCTTTAACACACTGAGCCACCCAGGCGCCCAGAAATTAAGATTTTTGAGAGGCAAAGGGTTTCATTTGGTCTTACAATGGAGATCTTTCCCTCATCTTAGTATTATCAAGAGATACGTGCATATGGAATTATTAGTTACCTTCTTACCTCATTTATGAAGCATATTTTTTGTCTCATTTTCCTATAACTTTCCTATATGCTACTGTGATATTTGCTCAAACCAGGGGGGGAGAAACCTGATGGACAGAAGGTCTAACTATTATTTACCTCAGTACCTCAGAACCTCAACTCTTATCAACCTCAATTCTAAGGATTAGATGGTGACAGAAATTTCCCTTAATAGGTTTTCAGCATTATTTCAGTACTTTGTTCTGTCACTAAGCATTATTTTAAACCTCAGATCCTGGTTTGTGAGTATAAAAGAGGACTGTTTCTCTTCCTGATTTTGAGACCTGGCCAATACTGAAATACTGTTTGAAACAAAATGCTATTACCCCTACCATGAAATGAAATGGTATCTGGAAGCACTTCCTGATCCAGAAGAGCTTGTTGAGTGCTTTATGTCCTCTCCTATAATTAATGCAAATCCTTAAAATCCTTTCTTTCAAAATAATACGGCTGGTACATGTTAGTAAAACAGGGATATATCTCCAGTCTTAAACAGTCTTATACAAAAAAATGGGCTCAGAAGGTCCCCAACTGGAAAAATATAACCAAATCCCAAAAGTCTAATGGTCAGGCAAAAGTGCAAGGTAAAATTAAAGTATATGCAATTGTCTCACGTGGAACAAACCGGAATCCCATATTAAATATTCCCAATAGATTTCATTCATGACATATTCATGAAGAAAAAAAAAAATCTAGTTAAAGAGCTATTCATCCATTCATTCAATTCACAGATTTTTACTGGATGCCTCTTATGTATAAGGTATACTTCAGAGCACAGAGAAAGAATGTTCAATAACATATACACATTTTTACCTCTTTTCAAGCATACAATCAAGCTGAGGACACAGATAATTAATAGAGGGGAAGAAAACACAAGGAATTTTCATGCAGTCATTAGTTTTATTTTGAAACTAAAAACATGGAGTATGGTAACTGTAAGGTGTGGAAAGACTTCTCTTAGCTGGTGATACTTATCAGAGACCAAGATAATAAAGAGTTATCTATGAAAATATGTGGGGAAGGTACATTCCTTGATATGGTTACAGCTAGTGCAAAAAACCCTATGGCAGAAATCAGTTTCTCTTTTTCTGGAAGAGAAAGGAGTGAATACTCTAGAAGACACTAGTGAGTGAGAAGAAAAGGAGTAGAAGGTAAATCTGGAAAAAATAGTCAGGGAGCGAATGGCTTTATGTGTGACAGAAGCACTTCTAATAAATAACTCAGGAAGCCTAGCTGCTCAGTCTTGCCTAGATTGAAAAACCGTTAGGCTTTCTTTATCTCTTATTTCAAAAAAACAAAAACAAAAACAAAAACAAAAAACCAGCAAGGCTTTCTGGGAGAATCTCGCTGGGGAGTACTGGTTTGAGAACAAAGAGAAAGAAAATGATTACAGCTAATTGTCCTTTTTCATACCATTTCTGAGGAGAGTAGTTGGGGTCCAAACCTTTGGTAAAATGGAGAGTCAGTCTGAGGTGAAACACTTTGTATCTGAGGTTTTTCTATATTGGAAGAATCATAACCTGGCAAGAATTCTGACATTTTTAGGAACTATCCTATTCCATAGTTTTAGGTAAAATCGGGGACTCCATACTCTTGTGTTTTGTTTGAGTAATGAGTGTAAAATAAACAAGCATGTGTTTCAAGTTTGAATGTCAGAACTGTTCAATTTTTACAGCTTACATGTTCAGATAAAATTTCCCTCTGTCATTTGGTTATGAAGGAAAGCAGGATATGCCACTCCAATATTTGCCTCTTTGACATAAAACTTATTTTGAGCTGAAAGCAATTAAGAAGCAGTAAATGCAGAAAAAGCTTTTCCTTTTTTGCCTAAAGGCAGGAAATAAAATCTCCTTTTGCTGGAGACAGACTCTTATCAGCCCAGAGACTGCACCTGAGGAATCTCCAAATAAACCTTGTTAGACTAACCCTTATCTTTCTACTTACTTCACCATTTACTACCCCAGCCCAAACTTCTTTGTGTTGTCAATTCTTCAAAAATTTATTGTCTCTTTGTGTAAGAGGCATAAAAGCTTCCTGATCTGGTCATTTCTCCAGGTCTTCATTATCTTGTGATATACACGTAAAAATTTAATAAAATTTGAATGCTTTTCTTCTGTTAATCTATCTTTGTCAGATTAATTTTCAGATGCAGCCAGGGACCCTAAGATTGCTGAGGAAAACCTCTTCCTCTGCTATAGATACCAGGTCCTTTTTACTGAATTCTGTACAAAACCTGATTCAATCCCTTTGCAGTCTCAAGATGGGGCTAGTCCATAGAACACTAAAGCCAAATTGTATACCAATGAGAGACACACATTTTTCCCATGACCCCTGTATTAGTTTCTGAATAATTTGAGGTTAGAAAGAATCCAGTAAAATGTTCTATATTTCCACCATTCTTTATTGAAATTCATATAAATCAGTGTAACAATGTGCATTAAAATGTGGTATGTAGCCAGGTTGGCTGAGAAGCAAACAAGAATAACCATTTATTCTCCTTGTGAATTGGAACTTCAGTTCTCACCTCAAGGCAGCAGCAGAGTATATTGAAAGAAATATCTAAATATCTGAAATATTTAAACTATGTTCTATTACATAAAAAAGTTAATTTTTGCTTTGAAAATAGCATCAAATTGGAAAAACATCACAAGTGAGTTATCAGAATACCATGTAGAAATTTCAAAGTAGGATTCCGAAGGCTTTTTAATCTACAAAGAGATAATAAATTAATCAAGGGTGTAGAGACAGAGAAAAGGTTTTGTAAGAAGGATAGCTTTGGTGAAACAGTGCTATGATTCCCAATCTATATGAGGAGGGAATAATTACCTCTAGCAAAACACTATCCTCCTTTCAGACTTAGTTAATGGGGCATCAAAGACCACTAGAAAGAATCATTTATATCCCTCCTAAAATTTGGTGATGATTGTCCTTGAAATTTGGGAGGACAAGCTATGGAGTGGTGTTTGATACATAGTTGGCTTCTAACCAAGTGAGAATCTGAAGTTGCCTATGATAGCATAACGTAAGGGGCTTATAATATGGGCTAGACTGCACAATTTTGAGAGCTGGTTAAGCAGTTAATGTAATACTCATGTTATGCAATGGTGTCAGGTACCAGAACAAATTGCAACCAGTGAAGACAAACAGAATCTTCACCTTTCTCTCATGACTTCTCTAATTTCTACATGATAGAACTGGAGGGCCCCCTACAAAACGACCAAAAAATCAACCAACCAACCAATCAACCAACCGCCTGGCTCAGAATTTATTGTTGAAGGAGGACACCTATTGGGTGCTAAACGAGCTGCAATTTGAGATGCTAGCCCAAGCCAACACTTTCTAGATCAGAACAACAAATGCAAGTTGCAAAAATGTCTCTTCTTACTTCAACCTTCTTAGCATAATAACCAATGGGATTTCACCTCTGTCATGCAAATGTCAAGAAAATTTATCATGTAGTCAGCCTCAACCGAGAACTATACAGGGAAAGGCATTTTTGAAAATTGAATTTCAAGTTAATTAAGTTGACATAGTACAAAGCCATCATAGGGCCTGCACTAGTGCATAAGGTTGAATTCCCTTTCAATAGTTGGTCAGGGTGTTTGCATCGTAGAGTATTATCACCTTTCTCATTTGCTTTGGTTCTTAGTGAAAATTTTCTAATGAGAAAGGAATTACAGAGCTCTAGGAAAATCTGCCACACTTCATCCTGTGAAAGCTGATGAAAACATCTGAGCCATGTGCTATTTGGGAAATTGTGGGTGTCACTTTTTGAATGCAAATTTCTATCTTAATTACAAGACTGTACACACATAAATAGCAAATTGATGTATGTTTGAACCATAATGTGACCATTATTATTAAAACATTATTATTACTTTAGAAAAATAAAAAAAAATTTATGGGACTGTCCACATTTTTCATTAAGCTACAGGGAAGTTATTATTCCCTCCCGAAAAAATTTTGAAGTCAGAATGAAGTCGAAATAGTTTCTCCTGTATTACATTTAAGTAAAGCATATTTAATGTAAACATTATATCTGAATAAAAATTAAATAATGTTAACATGATATTTTCTAACTCTCCTTTTGCTACTAATCAATATTTATATTATCAATAACCATTCCAAGCTTTCAAACAACTTTAGGATGGATATTGAAGACTTACAATTGCTTCCCTTACTTTTACCATTGGTCCAGTCCTCTCCACTTTTGAGTGCACTGGAAAGACTGGTTGAGGAGCTTCCAAAACTTACAGAGTACCTGTTGCTAACAGAGATATTTAAAATTCTATCCTCCTTTTAAAACCTCCTTAACTGAGGTTATTACTGGATCTACAAGCAGTGAATTGCAGATAAAAGAAACAATTTTTACATCAAAAAGATGATGAAATAGAACTTATTTTTCTAATACCTGGTTTAGCAAGAATTGGTGGATATTTTAAAAATACTGTAAATTAAGTAAGGACTAGTAAAATAGCTAAAGCCTTTACAATTTAAAACATAGGTTTTTGTTTTTTAGCACTTTGTAAAGTATATATCCAATAAAGTTCTGAGCTTAGTACTGTTATTCTGGCAATAAACACTGATTCTGGAATAAAACTACATGGTAATTGAACCTGGAGAATTATGTTGGGAAGGTTCAGCTAATTACTAGGAAATGTATTTTTCTCTCTACATAGGAAGTTTAACTGATTTTTTAAATTCCTAGACCTCTTTTTAACTGAGACCCAACATAATCTCTCCTTCTCAAAGCAGATATTAAAACCTACACTAAACAAATGCTTATAAAATATTAAGAAGAAACATGGAATAATGCAATCTCATCTTCATTAATATGATCTCCTTTATAACCGTTTAGAAGTAGCAAATTATCTTGCTGTTTAAAAAGTTTTTCTTTATTCTGCTAAATTTCATAACCATTTTTTATTGGATCATTCCTCCAAGATAACACAAAGGTTTGGGTTGTCAGATATAACTCAATGTAAATAACAGATTTTACCCAGCACCAAATTCCAATAATGATTCAAGAAACCAAGGGATTTCTTGTAGGTTTTATAAGCAAATGCAATTTGAAGATGAAATATTTTTCCCCCTTTCTTCAAGAAGTCCAAGCCTGTCAGACAAAAGTCCATAAAATACCCTTTGTTTCTACAACAGGATCCATTTGGGTTTTGGATTCACCTTGTAAGTTTCTTTCTGTAAAAATATGGGGATCACTAAAGAGCCATTTCACTTATTAGGCATCTCTGATTCATAACCCATTTGTTATTTTGCATGACCGGCCCCCATTCCCTGGCCAGCTATGTACTCTATAATTCCAGTTTCACATATATTTAAATAAGCGGTGTTAACATGCTTTGTATATATTGCTAAAAACATCATAAAGATAAGAATTTTCCATTCATTAATATTATTAGTAGGTTTACCAGGAGGTCTAGCAGTAACATGTTTATAAGGATGTTTCATTAGATCTTTCATTTTTCTAAGGCATTCCATACTGCAAATTTTGTCATTTTTTTTTTACTTAAATAAAATCTGATATCTTGCAAGTGTCAGACATGCTTAAACATAGTTCTCTCAGCATATACCTATTCATTCATTTGTTTATTTTAGGATGGTAAAATACATGCAAGGCAACATTTGCCATTTTAATAATTTTTAAATGTGCAGTTCAGTGGCATTAAGTATACTCTCATTACTATGCAATCATTAACACTATCCATCTCTAGACCTCTTCTCATCTCTCAAACCTGAAATTCTATGCATTAAACAGTAACTCCCCATTGTGTCTCCTCACCCATTCTTCCCACCTCTGGCAACCAGCATTTTACTTTCTGTGAGTTTGTCTATCCGGGTAGCCCAAATAAGTAGAGTCGTAAAACATCTTCCCTTTAGTGTTTGGCTTATTTCACTTAGCATTATGTCCTTAAATTTCATCCGTGTTTTAGCACGGATCAGAATTTCATTCTTTTTTAAGGCTGAATATTGTTCACCATATGAAAATACCACATTTTGCTTATTTATTCATATGTCTATGGACATCTGGGTTGTTTCCACATTTTGACTAATTTGAATAGTGCTGCTACGAATTTGGGTATACACATAGCTGTTCAAGTCCCTGCTTTCAGTTCTTTTGAGTATATACCCAGAAGTGGAACTGGTGAACCATATTGATCTTCTTATGTTTAGTTTTTTTAAGAAATCATCACATTGTTTTCCTCAATCACTGCATTATTTTATTTTTCACCAGCAAATCAGAGTTTTAATTCTCCAATTCTTTGTCAACATTTGTTAGTTTCTCAGGTTTTTGTTTTGTTTTGTTTTGCTTTTTTTTTTCTTAATAATTGCCATTTTAAGTAATATCTGCATTACTTTTAATTTGTAATTTCCTAAGGATAAGTGATGTTAAACATCTTTTGATGTGTTTATTGGCCATTCATGTATCTTCTTTGAAGAAATATATTCTCAACTCACTTTTAAGTGGGTAATTTACTCACTTTTAACTGGGTAGTTTACTCACTTTTAACTGGGTAGTTTACTCACTTTTAACTGGGTAGTTTCTCTATTGTTGAGTTGTAGGAGTTCTTTACATATTCTAGATATGTAAAGATATAGTGGTTACCTAAAATCCTTCATCAGAGATATGATTTATAAATATTTTCTCCAATAAGTTGTCTTTCTTTCTGATGCACAAAAGCTTTTAATTTTGATGTAGTCCAGTTTCTCTATTTTTCTCTTGTCGCCTGTGCTTTTCATATTACATTCTAGAAATCATTGCCAAATCCAATGTCATGAAGATTTTAGACCACAATTTGGACAAGTTAACAAGGAGTAATATATTGAATGTTTTCAATATTACATTTACATAAGCCATTGATTTTTTTTTTTTTAGGTAAGAATTGTTAATGAGTAAATTTTAATACTGACTATACCTACAGACAGTGATGTCTATGGAGATCTTCACTATAATGTCATCAGGAAAGGCAATATTAATAGTAATGGGCTCTTGTTAGACTATTTTAAAGGTATTATATGGTAGCATAAGAATGTATTCTTTATTACCTTCAACAAACCTACATTTATCTAGCATACTTCTAAATTATTTGTTATTACTAGAACTATAGCTCTAAATTATTTGCTAAATTCACACATGCCATAGCTTTATTTCCTTGAACAGGAACTAACTTGAATAAAATGTAATTACAAACCTAATTTGAGTGACATTCTACAAAATACCTGGCCATTGCTCCTCAAAACTTTCAAGGTCATAAAAAACAAGTAAAGTCTGACAACCTATCATATACCAGATTACACTAAAGAGATATGATAATTCAATGTAATGGGATATTCTGCATGGAATCTTGGAATAGAAAACAAAACAAATAAACAAACAAAAAACCCAAAACATTTGTAGAGAAAACAGTGAAATCCAAATAAAGTAATGATTTCTTTGCTGTTGCACAGGATGATAATGTTAGATGTTAACAAGGGAAAATGAGTGAAGGGTATACAGGAACTCTATTATCTTGGCCACTTTTCTGTAAATCTAAAACTGTAGTCAAAGAAAAGTTTTTTTTTAAACCTTTACATATATACACTTTATTGATGCATATATAATCATGAAAAATTTAACACTTTAGTAAAATTACTGTTAATTTTGGCCAGGGTTTCTTCACCATTGTTTGAAAATACAAGTCCACGTAACTAGTTATCTCAATTGCTTAGCTTGGCATAGAGTAAGTAAATGGTTTATCTTGTAGAATATATAAGCAATATTATTAAAGCTAGACATTCTAAAATACATTGTTGAAAATTTATTTTGAATAAGGAACATTTAGATTGAAAATTAGCTTGAACCTTTTTCTATTATGAAGTGTAATGTTACTGAGGCTCTGTGATATGAAGCCAAGTTTTTGTGGCTTCTATGGCTGAATGCTTGCTTGCTCAAGCAGATCAAAGGCAATATATTCTGAGAAATCATTTGAGTAAAGGAAGGATTAACTCCCCAGCAGGCACATGCATCTCTTAAACAACTCAACTTTCACAGAATGCTATCATTCCACCTTCACCAACTTCAGTTCTACAATTCATTCAAGGGTTCTTAACTGCCTTCAAGTAACGATACAATGTAGGAACACCAAACCGAAAAGCTATCTATACCTCATTTTCTAGAGTAAATAATGATTAATCAAACCCTAATAAGTAAACACATCTCCCAGGTGTGTGTGTGTGCGTGTGTGTATTTGTGTGTGTGTGTGTGTGTGTGTGTATACCTTTTTTTTCTATACAAGTGGTTGTATACCAAACAGAAGAATACAATTACATACAACTAAATTAAAAATAGAAGGGTATGGGTGTTGCTAAAAGTTTAGTGGTGAAGGAAAAAAACTCTTAAAGAAGGAATGATTGGATGATCTATCATTTTTTCCCTATTTGTATATTTATTTAGTATGCTCTGGTTTATGTCAGGTTAGCAAAGAAATACTCATGCAGGCTGACTGAATTTTACACCCAGCCCCTATATAAGCATATCGCTAGCCTCCCAGATTTCCTTTTTTGTTTTTGTTTTTGTTTTCTGAGTTGCATCTGATGCAATGTTATTAGCAATGAAACTAACTACTGCATATTTCATAAAAATTTTGTCAAACATAGTTTTATCTGTCAGGATATTGTTTATGAATAGTTGCACTTTATAATATCTTTGTACTTATCCAATGGTTATTTCAATTATGAATGTAGCTAAAAGCTTTGTTTTTGTTATTGTTTTGCAGCAACATCACATAAAGCTAAATTTGAGCCCATTCAATAAAATCACAATGTGTGTTTTAATCCTTCTCCAATCTGCAGTTTATATCTCAACTTTACCTTTTCAACTTATTTCCTCTCATTTTTAATATTTGTTACTCGGTTTTGCATTTATTTTTCTGCTTAGAAATAACCCTAGGCTCAGTCTGAATCTCTTTTTAAAAGAAATGCAGGTTTTTAATTAAGCGTAAACAATGTAAACTCTAGAGATCCAACATTTTCCCTCCTTATGAAAGCATCTTTTCCCACATAGTTGTTAAAAAGCTTCTGTTATCTGAATAAATCAAGAAACCTATAGAGGTTCATTAAATGTTTATGAAAACAAGAGTGCTTTATATACAAAACTCATATAAAGCTGTCAATGTTATTCTTCTTTAAAAATAGCACATTTTAACCTTGGAATGAGAGGTAACAATTTTAAGACTTTTTAAGCAGTTGGAGTCTAGTAAATATTGCCTCTGGAAACAGAGGTAGGATGGAGTACATAGAAGTATACATAGAAGTATTTCTTCTTTGGTAAACTTTGGCCCTAGAGTTAGCGCAAAGTTAATTAGCTAGGATCAGAGTTCATAGCCTTCTTAAGGACAGAAACCATAGATCTGATAGCATTGAACTTTTCATAAGCCAGTCAAAAATGGCTAGCCTTACTCACAACCTAATTATTTTGTTTCTGTTTATTTGTTTTGTGTGTATTGTGCTGTGTATGTTTATTCTGAGATTGATTTGAAAAGCATGGCTAGATATTTTCAAAAATCCCTAAGATAATCTAAAACTCTGATTACAAGAACAGACAAGACTTTTTACCAAAGAGTTCTATGCTCTAATGTACTACTTCTTAATGTCAGAAAGAGGGATTAGTTTCAGATTGATCATTTCTATTGTTGGGCCTTGTGCAGAGATGGGGAATATTCTCAGATATTCATTTTGTTAATCCTCTGACTTTTTGTCTTTAAGAGCTCTCTGTTATTTATATTGATCTTATAAATCTTTCTATGATATATTCACTAAAAAATAAGAAAAATGAATGTATTGTTCTAACCTTGTGCATTGCAGTGATTTAAAAGAGGTCCTCAACATTTCATTAAAACTGCTGACTATATACTTATGTCTGACTTATTAAAAATTTAAAATAATAAAAGAATACAAATGTTAACCGTAAGTACTATAAATTCTGGGGCACATCAGAAAAACTGATTTTTTAGATCATTTTGTCTATGACTCTTGGCATTTCCATTAAAATTCATTCTAGATAAAAGAAATGGTATGAAGAAAACACATGTTACTATAGTTGAGAAATCATAACTGAATATTGTGGAGCTGACTGGTTAGATTAAGTGTTCATGGATTTTGAGATGTGTCTGGTCTGGTTGTAGTGAGATATCCTATGTATACTTGGGTAAAAAAGGGAAAAAAGGCTAACTTCTATGAGGAGGGGAAAGTTTGAAAAAAATATGGGCACTACTAGTGATATTAAATGAACTGCCTGATTAGGATAGAAGGTACCAGGCAAGCGAGCTAAACCATAAAACTTTATGCAAATAGACACTGCATAAAAAAGTTCACAAAGCTCGCTACCTAGGTTCTGACCTCAGGCTCCTCTCAGCCCTTCAGAATATATGTCAACATAAAAGGAGCATGAATATTAATTTCATATATATTCCTTCAGGCCAATTGACACAGAGCAAAAGTACCATTACACATTTTCTCCCAAGAAGCAGTGTTGAACTATTATTCATGCTATATTCAATATTAAATGTCTGGGTTGGAGAGAATACAAATATACAAAATGTGATTGGAGAGGAAGTTTATTTAAAGCGTTTTCTAGAACCTGAGCATTGAAAAAGAAACTAAAAATAAACAGGATATAGGACATCGTGACACCTTTCTATGAAGTCTTTCTTAGCTCATTAAACATGTGTTGATGTTTCTGGGGAGTGATTAGAAGTTTATAAGAAAACCAGAAGAACATGATGTCACGTTAAAAGATGGGATGCAGAGTACTTCTGAGAGGTGAATTAAGGACTGATGGTGATCATTATACATATCCACAGACTTTTAATAGCCTTCAAAATAACTTTCCACTGTCATAATGGTGTGCTATTAAGATGTCCACATTTATATGATATGAGTTGAGGGTAAGTATGTGGAAAGTGAAAACAGCTCATGCATGCATGTTTTGAAAAGTGTCAGTGGGACAGAGATAAAAGAATAAGCAGAGAACAGAAACAAACATAGGATCAAAGGAGAGCTATGTTGTTTTCCTATTAGTTTTACAAAAGCAATGTAAACTGTTCATGTTTAAAATAATATTGGGAAGAGTCCTTAGAGATGGCAAATGGTACCATAAAGCAAATAGAGAGGAAGAGAAGAAAGTAGGAACATGATTTAATGAAGACTTGTTTGGATTAGACTGAGAAACACCACCTGTGTTATTGTGAAAATAGTATCAGTGAGAAATACCCAAACACGGACAGGTAAGCTCATTAGTAAGTAGGTTAGTAGTAACAATGTGTATGCCAGTTTGTGTCAGTGTTGCTTTTATATATCTCCTCCTTCTGTTTTGAGGGGAAAATGCAAATTTGCTGCTGAAAGATAAAGATGGGGTAGGAGAGGTTTGGGTGAAATAAAAGATGTACAATAACCTGTGTGGAGCATAAGAGAGATGAGTACACTGAGAGAGGAAAAAGTTTTCCTGGTATTTAAATTTTTGTTTGTGCTAGATATCATGAATTTATAATGGAACCAAGGTTTCAGTAGATCCTGCGTGATTTTCTCTAACAACTCTTTACAGCTTGGGCGTAGGTAATGGAATGTGATAAAGAGTTAACATCCAAAATATATAATGAACTTATACAACTCAACACCAAAAAAATCTGATTAAAAATGGGCAGAGAACCTGAATAGACATTTTTTCCAAAGAAGACATACAGATGGCCAAAAAACAAATGAAAAGATGCTTAACACCACTCACCACTAGGGAAATGCAAATCAAAACCACAATGAGATATTACCTTAAACCTATCCGAATGACTAAAATCAGAAAGACAAGAAATAACAAGTGTTGGCAAGGATGTAGTGAGGAAAGAACCCTTGTTCATTGTTGGTGAGAGTGCAAATTGCTATAGTCCCTGTGGGAAACAGTGTGGAGTTTCTTCAAAAAGTTAAAAATAAAATCATCATATGATCTAATAATTTCACTACTAGGTATTTATCTAAAGAAAATGAAAATACTAATTCAAAAAGATATGTGCCCCTCTGTGTTTACTGCAGGGGCTATTTACAAAAGTCAAGATATGGAAGAAACCCAAGTGTCCGTCCATGGATGAGTGAAGAAGTGGTATACATAATCAATGGGCTATTATTCAGCCATGAAAAAGAATGAGAGTTTGCCATTTGCAACAAATTAGGTAGATTTATAATTGGAATATTGCCAAAAAGGTGGAAAAACAGTGGTACAAGCTGGTTTCAAGGAAGAAATGGGCTGAAATTTGGTTGGAAAATAATCTGATTGAGGAAAAAAAATTGTCAAGGAAAGGAAACTGGTAAAGGTACAGATCATTCTCAGGCAATTAAAAAATATTGAAGAAGTGGGTCAAATGAGAAAGAGTAAATATATGTAAGATTTCTGTGGAAGCCCTTATGTGGTCAAATTTGATGTCTCTGAAGACAATGTATTGAGTCATCACACCTATTAAAAATATGAGGTTAAATATCAATTACTCATGTGGCTGCTGAAGGGACCCTGAGTTTGAGGTAGGAATAGGATAGTGTGTCATCTTTTAAGAGTTGTGGGTGTATAAGAAAATGGTACGGAAGTACAGCTAATGGTGAAGCAAGTATAACCACTAGGGAACGAGAGTTGGGAAGACATGTTTGACCAGGAAAAAATTTGATTTGGTCAGTGAACTAGAGACATAGGGTACAAGGCCCAATGAGTTCATATTCTTTTTTCAAATAGGAAAGATAATGTTAATCATGGTGGAGCTCTGGTGAGGGTGGCTTCATGTTACTGGGTTTTAAAGTTTCGTACTCAGAAAGAGAAGCCTGTGATGTTCCTTCTGGACTTTATGGTTCTAGTCTTAAAAAGCAACACTGTGTTTTCCATCTGTTCAGATAATGCTGGTGAGAATGATTTGAAACCATGACGCCTTTAAAAATCAATATTTTCTTAGCATCAGTTTACATTCCGGGCCAACTCACTCAATATAGATACACATATGTTGTACATATACAAACATATGCAAACCTATATACAAGCACATATATAAACCTATATAACAAAAAAAAATAATAAACTTGGTATTCTACATAAGAATCAGTAGTTAAACTTTACCTTGGGTAAAATACTAAAGATAAAGATGCTGAATGCCTTGGATGTGCCAGTCTTTCATATGCTATTTTTAATGAATACACATAACAATATTATCGTGTTGTTTTTATCATTCCCATTTTATAGTTGAGGAAACAAAGATGATGACTGAGACTTATACCAATGAGTTACAGTTTGAACCAGAAAAATCTGGCTCTACATAAGTACTTCTTCTATTGTTCACATGTCACCTTTCCAAAGGAAAGATGAAGCAGACACCATTCTTGCTTCCATGGCACTCACAATTCCATTTGGGCTGACTATATATCAAGATCTGGAGCACGGTTTCATTCTGATAAATATTGCATAAAAGCATAAAGTTTCTGTGTATATTTCACAGTTCGATGTGGAAACAGAGTATAATGGAGAAAGCTTAAAATTTAGACTCCAAGCACTGGCTAATCAACCAAGTATCTCTGTGACCTTGGGCAGGTTACTTATGTGCTCACATAAAAAGGAATATATAATTCATGCCTTGAAAAATTATTTAAAGATTATAAAATAATGGGTATAAAACTTTTATATTAGTGTCTTGGAAATACTAGGTATTAAATAAATGACAGTTCACATTAATGGCAATTAAAGACTACTATGAAATGAATTCAATATTTAAATAAATAGGTTTCTTATATCAGCACGTGTTAATTGACAATAGTAGGAACATCATATAAAAAGTTCTTGAAATCTTTTACTATTTCAGAATTTATCTAAATGCCATGTCCTCTATTAATCTTATGTATAATTATCACTTAGTTAAATGTCTTCATTATTTGATTGTAAATCTAGTGTATATAAATTTCAACTGAATCGCATTGTTTGATATAAAACAAAAATCATAAAATTCAAATCAGCCTTTGGAAATCCTAAGATAATATACATAACTTTTAATGTCAAAGGCTAATGGCATAAATTGACACAAATGGCCATTAATTAATGTTTGTGTCAGGTTGTTAGCTCCAACTGTCAAGAGGGTGAATAACTTTTACCTATGTGGAGATATATCTTACACAAAAATGGATTGTATCCTTATAAATTTCTCAGTATGTATTCAAAGGATTTCACATGTCTGGGATGGTGAAGGAAAGAAAGTCAAATAGAAATAATCATGAACATACTTAGTTAATAAGTTGAGAATAATAAGATTCACAGGTGAATTAAAGCTGTTTTATATTAGCATCAAAAATGTTTTAATTATTAAAGTATAATTAAAAATCTAAAAATAAAAAAATAAATTATTAAACTAAACTAAATTACACATCAATTATGGCTTGGAAATTTACTTGATTTTGTCTTTACTTCTTATACAGTGATTTCGAACAATAGAGAATGTGCCTTCTGAAAAACGTTTTATTTAAATTCATAATGCTAAATACACTATTGCAAAAGATATATTTTTAGAAAGGAAGTAAGTGATTGTTTTTTAAATTTTTATGCATAAATTTTTTTTGTATAGCTAACACTCTACTGCATCACACAGTGTAGAATAGGATGAAGTATTTGAAATACAAATAATGGTGTTAGTCCCAGTAATGATTTTAGTATCTCACAGACTTAACTAAAATAGCAGAATTTGGAGTGAAAGAGACATTAAGAAAAAATTGTTTCATCTACCTTTTCTCTATCAGGCATAAATCCAATTTACACTTCTTAGTTGTTGATGCCTAAAATAATATGCTTGCTAGGTATCCTGGGAATTGATCAAAGTTTCTACTGTCCTTGGAAAAATAATGACCCAAGTATGAATATTTAGAAGATACCAGAAGTCATTATACCTGTCTTTAATTCTTTTTCTTTTTAAATCTGAAGAAAATTTTGTTCATACGTAGAGAAAAACTGGAATATCTGATTGTAACTTATGTATAAAATTCTAAATTCTAGCATATTTTTGCTTTCAGAATTTTGTACCAAACCAAGTAATTGATAGACAGGTGAAAACTATTTGGCAATGAAGAAAAACTTACACTTAAGATAGGTGTTTATACTATAATTTGATGAACAATGTATTTTTATTTCCAGGTTTCAAATCACATTCACAGTAAATCCAAGTTTCTGTTTTGCATACCTTTTTTTTTTTTAAATCTGGAGAACATTTGGTATGTTTTCAAAAATAATATTTTACTTTATCTTCAATCACTTAAACTAATGTGAGATGCCTTATTCTTTTATTCATTTTGTGGCAACTGCTACATATTCCTAATGTATTGCTTTGCTCACCTGAACACAATAAATATTAATATTGTAGAGAAAATTTCTCTCCATTACATTCTACTGAATTATAGGAAAGCCATGAAATTATAATTATGAAAATATTGTGAAATAAAAATCTGCATTGATTTAGATTAAAATTCATAGTCTAAAATAGCACATGTAAATAGTTCAAATAACATATTATTCTTTCCAGTATAGTGTTTTAATGTTTCATAAATAACAGTAAATTTTGGTTAAATCATGAGCATACCATTTTTTGACATCTTTAAATGTAGGGAATTATCTGCAGAAATTCATGTTTCTCTTACTGAATAAAACAAGATGGCTTAAAATGCCATCACCTATTAATATTTACAGTTTCCTCACCCATAAATGCCAGGTAAAATTCAGTTTATTTGACCATATAGAAGGTAATTATATTTAGCTTTAGATATTCGGCCAGCTGATTTTCTATGGCTGTGTTTTTCCCTTCAGCTCTGGATTTGTGGATGTAACAGGGACATACCCTAGGAGGGTAGGCAGCTAATGAAAAAAAAAAAAAAAAAGGAACAACCCACATATCTTATCTTTCTGAAGTGAAACTAGCAAACTGAATTTTTTTTCACTTTCATTTGAATTCATATTATGTAATAAAATATTTTGAATTCTCTGTCAAGAATCATGAAATGCACAGAAGCTTGATTTAGGGATACCACAAACAGTGGCTGAGGTCTTCCCATGTCAGACAGGGGAAAGGTCTCTACTTCCCTCTTCTCTTTCAATCCATTTGGTATAAATACGAAGATTAACATGGGTATTAAAACATGGTTTCTGTTAAGGATCTTGACCTTGTAAACTGAGTGGCAAACCTAGAAGATGGCATAGAGTAGAGCTAAATGGGTATGTTCTGAACAGTTCTAACAGTTCTGAACTGAGAACTGTGGGCACGTTATTTAACCAGCTAGTACTTTATCTGTAAAATGGATGTAATCTTACTTGAACTTTCCTCAGAAAGGTGATGTGAGGATGAAACAATTTATATGTTATTTATAACAGTACTTGACATATAAGAAGCAGTTGCTGACAGTGAGTGATTATTATTTTCTTAATGAGCTAGTTTGATGTAGAAAGTAAAGTACCACTGTCAGGCCTCAGTGTGAATCAGAATCGCATATGATTTCAGAACTACCATTTTTAGTTAGCTGTAACTCCTATTCACAGGAGGCTGAAGTGAACTCATCAGTTAGATCAAATGAGAAAATCAGTAAATTCATTCAAAAGGGAAAAAAAATTAGTTGAAACTTACATGGTGTTCCAAAGTCATAGAAAAGTTACTTCACTTTCCTCTACTTCTTTTTGTTCTTCTTTTAGAAAGGGAGAGAGGGGGTGAGAGGGACAAAGGGAGAGACAGTCTTAAAGAGACTCCTTACTGAGCTTGATCTTACAACTCTGTGATCATGACCTGAGTCAAAATCAAGAGTTGGACACTTAACCGAATGAGTCACCCAGGCACCTTCTTTCCTCTACTTTTTGAAAGCTATGTAGACTCTTTGAAAAAATATCCTAGATCACCAATTTTTATTTATTTTTTAAAATCCCAAATAGGTAAAAAATGCAAATAATTTACAAGCTAACAGCACAGGCAGAAAAAAGGTCAATTTTAAAATATTACTCTTCTATCATTATAATACAGAATATTTCCTGAAAGCCCAAGATTAGAGACAAAAGAAGAAAAATGATAAAAGCATAAGTTCTTAATATTCTTGTCTAAACTATATGTCTGTATGTATATGAATTTGACATGTTTGTTTTCTAATATTTTCTATAAAAACAGCACATGTCCAATGAAATAAAAATAATTCCATTATAATGCTCATTCTATTTTACTAAGAATCTTAGGAAGCACATCACTGTACTCTAAAAATAATCCTCTCCTATATAATCTGGGATTCCTTTGCCTATATATAATCCCCCTCAATATTTTCCATTTTTTCTTCACAAAATCTTTCACCCTCCTTCTTTTCAAATATGTATAGGTGTGCTGTTAAAACAAAACAAACAAAAACCCAAAAACACGTGTGTGTGTGTGTGTGTGTGTGTGTGTGTGTGTGAGTTTAGCCCTTAGTTACCATTCTACTTATTTTTCATCATTCAGAATCAAATTCCGGAGAGTATGTAATCTGTAACTGCTGCCACTACTTCTTAAGAGCCTGTCAGTTTAACACCAGGACTCTATCTATGATCACTAATCAGCAACTTCATCAAATCCAACAATATTTTATAAGTCTTCCTTTCCTCAACCCTTCATAGCACTTCACTTGATGATTTAGAATTCAGTATTTAAGAGGCTGGTTTTGGCAGGCAGCAGTCTTTGGCTTACTCTCTGTGTAAACTTAGTAATGTTACACAACCTCTCAAGCTACACATCGCTCATTATTAAGGAAAAAATAATTCATACCACATACAGACATTTTAAGAAATAATGAAATTTTTCCAATTACTGGAAAACATTAAATGCTTAATAAATTGAAGCCATTAAAATTATTGTGGTAGGGGCTTCTGGGTGGCTCAGTGGGTTAAAGCCTCTGCCTTCAGCTCAGGTCATGATCCTAGCGTCCTAGGATAGAGCCCTGCATCAGGTTCTCTGCTCAGCAGGAGCCTGCTTCCCTTCCTCTCTCTCTGCCAGCCTCTCTGCCCATTTGTGATCTCTGTCAAATCAATAAATAAAATCTGTAAAATAATTATTGTGGTTATTGTTAACGTTATTATTGACCATATCATTTACCTTTGAAATTTCCCCTTTGGCTTTTGTGATGCTATTTCCCCCTCAATTTTTCTTTTAATTTATAGTTTTCTCAGAACAATCTTTATGCCTACCACACTTTATCTGTGTTTGATATTTTCTTGTGATCTTTCCAGATTCATTCTTGACTATTCTTGAATCAGCACTATGGCCTGGAGCTCTGACTTTAATTGATAGCCTCAATGGTCTCCCTGGCACCTGGCTATTAATTGGGTTTAAGTGGGTTAGGGTATTTATTTTTTTGCCTGTCCCAACCTCGTCAGATCACTACATGTTTACTGTGTCCCTCTACCAAAGGTTAAGGTTGATGGGCAGCCCTATTCCCAAAGAAACTTCTTCCCTCTTTTCTTTAGGTCTATGGTAGCAGAATTCCCTACTATTATTGTCCCTGGGGACTACACTGCTTCTTTCAGTTTTCATAGTTTTCCCTACACATTTAAATAGCTCTTTTCTTAAGCAATTCTGTTACCTATTTGAATGTGTTCTTTCCATTAGAACTCTGACACATAGGGAATTTTTACCAGAATGGCATTGAAAAATAGACCTCTGGAGGAGGTGTTGAATCAGTCTTCTGGGAGTGCCATCTATAATCCACAGGTTGGCTGATTTCATGCCTGGAATAAGGGAGGTTGAATGCTGGAATCATTTTGCTTGTTCTTAAAGAAAGAAGTAAAAGGCTTAGATAGATGAAAGTGTTGGGGCATCTGGTTGGCTCAGTCAGTGAAGTACACAACTCTTGATCCTAGGGTTGTGAGCTCAAGCCCCATGTTGGGTGTAGAGTAAGTTATAAGTAAAATATTTTAAAAGAAGGGGAAAAAAGGAAATGTTAAAATGGAACTAAGATATTGTTCCTATCCAACTACTTCCTAATATAACTTCCAGATGGCCTGGTAGTTATACCCTCTACTTTTTATTAAGGAATCCATTGGAGAAGTGGCCTCTGACTTTGCTGGAAAGAACTATGGTGGAAGCTGATGGCAGAGATGAAGGTGGATGAAGCCACAGGAGGTTGTATTCCCAATTTAATGGAAATACTGGGATTCGAGTAGAAGCCAAATCTTATGCTTACCTAGCAAAGATATAGGAACTTAATTATAGCAAATGAGAGAATAAAAGTAGTTTTCATTGTATTTTGACTAGCATGGATCTGATAATGGCTATTTAATAATGGAATCTGTATGAATGAAATGAATGGGTAGCCAAGATCTTGTCTGAAACACATGATCAGAGAACATCTAAGTCTGGAGAGCAGAAAACTAATAGGATGTCATGCATTGGATATAATCTGATCTGTTCAATCATAAAACTGAACATGTGGAGCATGTTCTATTATAAAACAGAACTGGCAAAAATTAAACCAGACTTGAAGACAAACTCTAGGAGCAAAGGTTAAAACTAGTGGAATGCTGGTAGTGTTCAACAACTAGAGTTTCAGTTGGAGGTGGTGAGAAGTCCTAACTCTTAGTACTTGTTAATTTCCGTAATTGAATACTTCCATTTGGTCAATGCTTGAAGACAGGAAGGATGGACATAACTGCTTCATGGGAGCCTGTAAGGCAGCTCCAACACCACACCTGATCAGACTCATAGGATACATTTGTCTAGATATTCTTTATGGCTGCTTTTGTGCTTAGACCCATAGAGATAAGTAGTTGTGATAGAGACCATAGAAACCACAAAGCCTAAAATAATATCTTGCCCTTTACAGAAAAGATTTACTCATTCTCAACGCAGGTTAAACATAAAATGAGACAAAACAGAATTGTTCTAAAGTTTTGTAGATGACACTCCACCTTTTTATCCTGCTACTTCAGTCTTGATCAAAAGTTCTGTGAACAAATTTGTCATGTTGGCAGAAATGGAGATATGCATGTGTTGGTCAAGATCTTGCTAAGTGTCTGGTTTCCATAAGACATTGGCCAACACTTAGCCCCTCATATAACACTATTCCTAAAGGGCCTGAACAGTAGATGGATTATGTTGGATCATGAACAGGGCAGCACTTTGTCCTCCAAAAAACTCATGACTTTGGATACAGATTTTCCTTTCTTGCCTGCAGTGTATCTGACATCATTATCATCATTTTTGGAACTATAAAATACCAACCAAAGATCTTCTTTATGGAGAAAGTAGTGGGACAATGTACTTAAGCATAAGGATTTAATTTTTCTAGTGTTCCATCACAATGAGGCAGCTGGTTTGATAGAAAAGCAGAATATTCTACTAAAGGTCCCATTATCTTCTCTTTCAAAAGACACCTGGAAAGCTTTCACTGTGTGCCTTAAACCAAAGGCCACTATATGTTGTCATACCTCCATGGTCAGACTGCATGGGTGTGAATCATGAAGTGAATTTGAGAGTGGCCCCCCTCATTAGGACACCAAATAATTCACTGAATAAATGTTTGCTTCTTGCCCCAGAACCTTTGTTTCAGTAGATGTGAAGGTCTTTTTCTAAAGGGACGAATGCAACTATTAGTCCACACATATTGCTTTGTTTTTCTGTCAAATTGGAACTTAACTCTGTTTTCTAATCTCAAACAACAAAAGAAAGTTTGTACCGAAATGATAGATCCCAATTTCCAAGGAGAGTTCAATTGATCTCATATATAAAAGTAAGGAGGGCCAAGTCTGAAAGCCAGATTATTCAGTGAGAAACCTCACTTCTATTCCATTCTGCTAAGGTACTGGCAGAATTTAAGGAAAAATAGAAAAGAAGGAAGTTATCATTATCAATTTATACTTTGTGTCCAGATACAGAAATAGGAACCAGGCAGCTCTATTTTATTTTTTTCCTTTTCTTCTTTTTTCTCCAATGGCTTATGTGAATATCACTGGTGATTAACATTTTAAGGTTGAAGAGAGTATGAATTAATTGATGTTACTATGCAATATTTGACTCTGTACATGGTCTGTATTAGGAAAAAATGTTTTACCTTGGGACAATAATTGGCAGAAATCACCTATGCTGGATTATTTCATTTGAATCTTCTTAATGATACCCCAGTTTTCTTTCCTCCAATTGCTATGTCCAGTAAAGGTAAGTTTTCTGGACTTCATCAATGAGTTTCCATACCCCCTAGCTTCCCCCTGAGTTTGCCGAATAGAATTGTTGGCAGACCAGAAAGTGGAAAGAAAACAAAACTTGTGCGATCTTCTCTATGCCAGATTGTTATGCATTGGGAGACCCAATTTTGTAATATTTCCAGATTCTTGTTCTCTTTCCCTGATTAGAACTAATAGGATTCTGCTTTTGACATTTTCTTAGTTCTCTTTAGTTACATAAAATATGTTAAATAGCTAGAAAATAATGTAAGGTAAATTTAAAAAGGGATATTTTAATATAAATTGTATAGCTCTACCTTGTTTCAGATCCTATGGAAATTCTTATGGTGGTCATCAGTAACAAAATTGATCTGACCAGCTAATGCACAAAATAGACTTTAAACAAGTCACAGCCATGCTATATGAGGAGCTGATTACATAGAATATTACACAGAATAAAAATGGAGTTTAGAGACCTAGTGATGAGGTCACCACAATAGTCTCAGCAAGAATTGATGTGTAAAAAGAACAAGCATGCTTGCCAGTATTGGTATTGTTTTATGATGTCCTGGAAAGAGCAATAAGATAAAAGGTGTATAAATATTGAAAATGAGACAGAGTTATTATATTCAGGTGATATGCTTGGCTAGAATGAAAATATAAAAATTGAATTCAGTAACAAAGTCAGTTACAATCTGAATAACTTTCTTTTTTAACGGAAAACAAAGAGGTATTACAGTTACAATATACTATTCACCACAGCAAAGATGGATGCAGGACAAAAGAAAGGGGGCTCTGCACTGGTGATGAGGGCTGGATAAGGCCCAGGCCTTTACAGAAACAGCTATGGTCTAAACTCTGTGGGCTTGCTTAGGAAAAGCAGGAGTGAGGATTTTGTATGTTTTACTTAGAGACACTGGCATATATGAGAATCACTTGAATAATGAAAAAAAAAAAAACCCCACAGGTTCTTTGATTAGAATTTCCACTATAAATGATTAATTTTTCTCAAATTATTTTGAAAGTATAATCATATTTAGATTGAAATCTCTACCACAGCTCAATCACTTTCCATAGTTTTATAGATTTAGATTAAAATATCAATTGAGCTATTTGCCCTTGGGCATTTGACTGAATTCTCTGATCCAACCTCTTACAAGGTATCTAACCACCTTTGGTGGTGAATAGAAATATAAAGTGTAAATAACAGCACATATTTAAAATAGCTAGTATAGTGTTAGAAACTCATGAAATGTTTTCTATATGTTTATTTCATCTTTTCCTTCATAAGCTTCATGAATGAGAGATCTAAATGCCCACCAAAGCTCGTGCTTTTCCTCACAATGTTGTCTCCAGAATGCAATTACTCAACCAGGAATTATGTTCCCCAGATATTCTTCCAACTAGTTGGAGCCTTGTAAGTGGTCCTTGCCAGTATATTGACATATCTCTGCAGAGGAATGCTATTCTGGACAGGAATGCTAAAAATCCATAAGCTGGACTTCCAGGTTTAGCTCCAACACGTTGGATCTTAGAACCTTTCATTCCTGGACTCATAACAAAAAGAAGAAGAAGAGGAACAACAACAACAACAACAACATACTCAAATCAATGACTTTTCTTGGATCCACTAGAGAATTGTGGTCACAAAATACATAGCACCCCAAAATCTGGAGAAAGAGGTGAATTCAGATAATTGCAGCCAGTTTATTCTTGCCAAAAGCAGGAGATGCTGGAGCCACAAACAAGTAAAAACACTTGAACAGTATCACTGATTAATTCTAGAAGTGGAATGTACACTATTAGGAGACTGGGGAGCTCTGGGGCTCACCATTTTAAAGCTTCCCACACTTCCACAGATTTATCTCCAGGAACTCAACAAAGTTCTCAGGGTGAACCCCCAAGAAAAATCCTATAATTTCTGGCAAGGTGATGGGAAAGTAAATCTTTGGAATTGCCTAGAGCACTCTGTATAAAACGAGACCTACTCAGTAAGGAAAAGTACTTTACTAGAGGGTTATCTGAGTCACCCAACTCTGCTCCCTTTAAGCTTTCTGTCTCTCCAAAAGTAGGGAGTCAGAGTAAGTTGTTTCTGAAGGTAATCTCCAGGAAAAAAAAGCCCCACTAAAATACTGCAATTTAATCAGAATGTTAAAGAATGCTTCTATGTCCCCCACACCTTAATGCCAAATCAACAGAGTTCAAGTTTAATAATGGCATTTGCAGATAAAAGAGATACAATGCACTGACTTCATTTAAAGAGGAGTTCTTAGGGACGCCTAGACAGGAAAGGAGACAACACAGGACATTTGGGGAATTTTGAAACCTCTGGCATCTACACCTAAACAAACATTAACTCCAGGCATACTCCTGGTCAGATAAATTTAAAACCTCATGCTAAAAAACTTTTAACCACAGTTGCTATTACCAAAATACATTATTTACAAGGCAACCCAAAGGACAAAAACAAAACAAAACAAAAAAACCTGAAGAGAAAAGGAAATCACAAAAACCATATTCGTATGTGGTATATATTTTGGGATTACTGGACAGGAAATTTTAGATAACTTTAATATGTTAAGGATTCTAATGGAAAAATTCTACATGTGAGAGTGTGTGGATAATGTAAACAGTTAAGGGAATGAAAAAAGCTACAGACTGGGAGAAAAATCATTAAAACACATTTATAGTAAAGGACTTGTATCCAAAACAAAGAACTCTTAGAGCTCAACAGTAGAACAAATAACAAACAAAAACTTAAAGATCTGACGAGGACAAAGATTTAAAGAGATATGAACCAGAGAAGAAATACATATGGCAAAGGAACATACAAAAGATGTGTGATATTCTTCATTAGCAAAATACAAATTAGAAGAACAAAAGAGATACTGCCATACATCTAACAGAAAGGCTGTAATAGAAAAGCTGACAATACCAAATGCAAGTAAGCATGCAGAGCAACAGTGACTCTTATTACCTGGTGGCAGGAATACAAAATGGTACATCCACTTAGGATCGTAATTCAGTGATTTTTTTTTTTTTTACAACATATATAGTGTTGCCATAGGATCCATCAACCACAATGCTTGGCATTAACCCAACTGACTTTAAAATTTATGTCTACACAAGAACCTGCATGCCAATATTTCCCAGCAGCTTATTCACAATTGCCCAAAACTAGACATAATCAGGATGTGCTTCAATAGATGAACAGATGAGCAAACTATGATTACATCCATGTGATGGAATATTTCTCAGTAATGAAAAGAATTGATTTATAAAGTCACATAAAGACATAGATGGACCTTAATGTATATTTTAGTTGAAAGAAACAGGTCTGAAAAGGCCACATACTGTATTATTCCAATGATACAATACCTGGAAAAGGAAGAACTATAAACACAGTAAATGGTCAGTGAAGAGAAGAAGGGGTTTGACTATGTGAAACATAGGGGGTTTTTAGGACAGTGAAACTATTCTGTGTGAACATGTATTTGCAGGTAAATTATACCACATACTTGTCAAAGCTCTAGATCTTTATAACGCAAAGTATAAATCTTAATAAGTGCAAATAAAAACTATTTCAGAATAGAAATCAAAATATTCTAACTCTATTACAAATACATAGAACAATCTCCTGAACAGAGTGGGAAAGAAGTAGGAAGGTATTAATTGGTTGACCTAAGAAACTTTTTAAAAGAATGAATTCTGTAAGGCTGAAGAAAAAGAAATAAATTTAAAAGTATATAAGCACTGTTCTTTTGTTGATAAAGTTGCTTCTCATCAGGGTACAAGTTAACAGACCTAGTGCTACTAAACATGGGTACTGAAACTGAAAAGTTAAATAAATACATGGAAGCCAGATTTCTTACTGTTGATGTGGAACTTTGCAAATATTTAAGAAGAAGGCTTGAAAGATCAATGTGGTAATGGAGTAAAGTTGAGAGACCAGTGTACACTCATTTTTAGCTTACTTAGACACTGATGTAGAAATATATTTTATACAGAGGCTAAATGCACATTTCCTTGCTTTGTCAGCTTACAGGGTCTAAAAGCAAGATCCTAGTAGTAACTGGCACAACTAGAATCAAAATCTTGGTCTCTACTGTTATCCTCCAATGAAAACAAAAACAAAAACAAAAGCAACAACAACAAAAAACACTACTCCTAGGAGAAATGACCAATACTAAGACTGAGGCAAGAAATTTACATGAAGAACCTAAATATTTGGCACTACAAGTATTTCTTATAGTGCCAGAAAGCAACAAGGTGTTAAATAAATAAATAAATACAAAACTTAATTGATGGAAATATATAAAAGGGACCCAGCAGCAGCCAGCTAAAAACTACCTAATGGACAATGCTGGAAAATTTGAGTAACAAAATTAATAAAGAAGTATTGGATTATAACCCAAAAGATAAGCGAAATATCCATTTATCATACTGATAAATAAATAATTGAATAAATATATGTGGGAGAACAGACAAATCACTCTCATGCAGAAGAATTATAAATAATTTATATAGATACCCTGCCTTCAAGAACAGAGAATATAAACCCCCATTCCATAAATGTAAACTGTACTAAGTTACCTCCCTCCAAAGTGTAAAAATGGAAAAGGAAAAACAAGGTAACTTTACAGTGGAGAAACCAGACAAATCGTATCTCAGCCAGGTGATTAAGGTCAATATAAGCACTGATAAACCATGTTGATAGTAGATACTCTTGATAGGACATGCTGAGATAGACTTTTACCTCTCCCATCTTCCACCTTAAAATCCTTAACCCTAGTCGAATCAGAAGAAAAACATCTAAATTACAATAGAGAAATATTTTATAAGATACCAGACCAGTCAAGGTCATCAAACACAAGGAGATTCAGAGATATGGTCACAGCCAAAAATAGTCTAAAGAAAACATGCAGTAAGTGTAATGTGGTATCCTGTGTGGGATTATGGAACAGAAAAAAAGACATTAGATAACCTGAATAAGTATGACTTTGATCATACTTTATAATAATAATGTATAAAAATTTATTCAACATAATAATGTATCAATATGTATTCATTATTTGTAACAAATCCTATAATAATATGAAGTGTTAGCACAGGAAACAGGGTGCAGGGTATATGGGAACCCTCTGTACTATCTTTTCAATTTTTCTGTAAATCTAAAAGTGTTCTAAAAGTAAATATATGATAAACAACAACAACAGTGTGTCTACCTGTTAGTTAACAGAGATATTTTGAAGGCCTATGAATCACAAAACAGAAGGAACCTCAGTCCCTGAGTCAACACACAGACATCCTGAAGGAATTTTGCTTGCAAATGTGTAATTAAACAATGCATTATTACATCAGCGTGAAATAACTGTGTATTGTTATGCCACGAAAATCTGGGAATTTATTTGCTCTAGTAGCTACAATCACCCTATGAGATATAATCTTATTATGATGTTCACTTTAATATATCTGGCTTCCTGTATATCTGGTCTTAGAGTGCAGATACTAAAAAAGCAAGAATATATCCAATAACTGAGTAAATGTATCTGGATGTAAAAGATAAAAATATAAATTTTGGATTTACTTGATCTTTCAAAATATAAAATTGAGCCAGTTTTATAAGTTTGATAGGCACGATATGTTAGTCACTGGGGATACAGTAATGAACAGAGAAAATACTTGCTCTTACCATTAGTATAGCAAAGTCATCAGAAAAGAAGGAAAAGAATATGGAGCTGGAGGGAAAGAAAAAGAGGAAAAGGAGGAAAGAAGTGGTGTTGGAAAAGAGAACAAGGGCCCTGGAGGAATCTTATCATGGGTAATTCTTAAACAGGAGAAAATATGGAAGTAAAATCTAAAACACTTTTTCACAGTATTTCTTCCACAAATTCCCTGCATCAATTTCAAACTGTAAAAGCAATGATGTTCTGAAGTGGAAAAGCTTTAAATAGTATCAAGGAATATTTAAACACTTACTTCCTTTAGATTTTTTGCACCTGTTGGCATATCTATAACTTATAGAAAGAAGATATATACTGAATGGTAGTACAAGGGGAAAGGAGGAAAATAATAATTCGTCTTTAATTTACAAATGTGGGTCTCTCATAACATAGGCTTTAAATGCCTGTATTCAACAGATGAATAGTGAAATACCTCCTAGGAAGAATATGACATGTTTTTACAGTCATTTTAGGTAGGTATATATCAGGGAAAGAAAATAGACACCATTTTTACACAGTTGTGGTTTTTTTCTGCTTAATAGGGAAAAAACGATTTCCTCTAGCTAGAGCCATATTTCATATTAGGCAAACAAGTAAAATGGTTTGTCCATAATATCTAATTAATTGATAGAGTTTAGTTTGTTTAAGGAAGGAATAACTAACTTGAAAATAAAATAAAATATATTAGGGTATGAAGAAATTGAGGTATGATAGGATGATTAAGCCACATGTGAAAAATTAACTTTAAGCCACTTCCTATATGAGCTTCTGTTTTTCATGGCATGTGTCACTACATAAGAAAGGCTGTCTGTTTATAAAGACACATTTTTATTATACTTAATCTCTTAAGAGATAATTTAAGAATGGGAAGCCTTATGTTAACCGAGACTATTTATGAAGCTGTTAAACGTGAAACAAGAAAATACTACTTAAGTTCAGGTTTCTTAGGAACTTGTTCTAAGAAGAAGAAAATAACTGAGTGAACTTTTTTTTAATTGCTTTCATGAACCCTTCATACAGTGTTTCTGAATAAGTTCAGATAAATTTCCCAGAAAAAGAAAAGAATGACCTTACACAATCAAGAAAATGAATAATTTTAAAAATTTATAAGCTAAAATATGACAGTAATTTTCTCAAGCAGTCAGGCACACTGCCCTCTTATATTACCGGGCCCAATGAATTATGAATGTTGGCTGAATAAAAAGCCAGAGGGTGACAACAGAGCCACGTTTTGTCATTTGCACTTACAGAATGTCTACGGCTCTAGCAGGATTTCCGAATCTTACCATTATCACCGCTGCTAAGGACATTGGGAAATACATGACTACTACTTCAGGGGTGGGGAAGATGAAATACTAATTGCTAACTATGATAATGAGTCTAAAACGTGTAGACAAGTTAGTTTTTTGAACTACATGAGAAGCCAAACTCTTCAAACTCCCACTGTCCTAACCGGTCTGAACACAGAAACAAAAATCAAAACGAAAAGGTACTTTTCAGCGTACATCTCAGCTGCAGGAATTATGAGTGGGAAGAACAGGTGTTCTGAGAGATTCTGCAGTGCTTCTGTTGCTAAGGAGACCACTTTCGTCAGTTCAAAAAGGCTGATAACCTGGACTTTTACTGCCAAATTGGTATTAACAAAGGTTGGAACTGATATAAACACGCACACACAGATGAAAAGCACATAGGTAGTTTTAAAAATAACTTAATGATAAGGCTGTATTGAGAGATAACTGGTAAAATCTTCATATATTAAGTGAGAATAGTTGCATAATTGCTAAAAAATTTGAAGCAGATTAATCTGAGCACATAATTCAAAGCAGAAGTATAAAAATAAAGTTAATTTATGTCCGTGATCTCAGTGGAAACAGTGTTAATGGAGCTAATGATATGTATGCCTTAATAATGATGCAATAAAGTTTAAATTATTTTTTACATGAAGTTAGTTCTATAAAATAGAGAAAAGTGAATACTAGATAACTTTTTCAGATGTTAATAAATACTAATTCATAATTTCTTGTACACGTGTGTATGAGACAAAGAAGTATCTATTAGTGGTGTGATATAACTGTATTATAAGGAGTAGATATGATTAATATATGACATATGACTCTCACAAAGATTTTATACAAGTAGAATATTATAAAAGTATTACAATCATCTTTGTTTGACCATTGAACTATTGCTTGAATGACACAGTATTGCATTTTTTTCCTTTTAGTCCCCAGGTAACATAAAGATGTATCAGAGATTAGAAAAAAATAGGGAATAGCAAGAAAGTATGAGAGAAATAAGTCTTTCCTCCTCAGGTTTCACTACTGCAAGATTTACCTTTAAAATATCAAGAAATATTACCAAAATTTAACATTTGGAGTCTAATAGCAAAGTATGATTATATTGTATTATATTGGATTGTAATGTACTATGTTATGTAATCTTTTATGTAGAAAGAGACATTGCATTTTTTACTTTGTGCCATTTTCATCACAAAGTCATTTGTTTTAGAAATACTTATATAACTGGCAAAGTTTGACAGAGCTGGCACATCTGCAGACAATGGTATGATTTGATATTTATAAAGTATCAAATTTTCTAGAAATATATGTTTCTAGTTTCCATGGAAATTGAGTAATCACTAGAGCTGATTTTTATTTATCTTCTTTTACTGGAATCGAATCATGTTATTTATATGGCTGTTTTTTAAAAGTCTGTGACAGTTAACTCTTTAATTAACCATTTTATAAAATTAAAAGCTCTTCCTCCATTTGTAAAGTCAACACATATATTTTAAGCCTATAACTGCAAAAAAATAAAAAATCCCATATTTAATTTAAGTGCTCAAGTGTAGGGACGCCTGGGTGGCTCAGTCAGTTAAGCGTCTACCTTAGGTTTAGGTCATGATCTCAGGATCCTGGGATGGAGCCCCACATCGGACTCCCTCTTAGTGGGGAGTCTGCTTTCTCTCTCTCTCTCTCTCTCTCTCTCAGCCCCTTCCCATGCTCTCTCTCTCTGTCTCTCACTCCCCTTCAAATAAATAAATACAATCTTTAAAAATAAATAAATGTTCAAATGGAAATTACTTAAATTGGTGCATTTTTTTCTCTTCTTTTCCTTTGTCTAACTTGATTTACTACTTAGCAAAACAAAAATATTAATGTAAACTACTTCATAAGGTTGTTGGAAGAATTAAATGAGCTTATACACGTACAGATTTATAAATATGCCTTGTGTGTATTTAAGTGTTACATAAACATTCTTTACTATAATGCAAGCTCTGTGAAGGAAGAGACTCCTGAGAATATCTGGCATATTTTAGAGAGTCAGTAAAATTTGTTAATTGACTATATTATATAATCCTTTTTGTAGAAAGAGACATTCCATTTTTTACTTTGTGCTGTTTTCATCATAAAGTCATTTGTTTTAAAGATAATGATATAGTTTTGGCAAAGCTTGACAAATATTGAGTTTATCAATTCTTTTTCTTCTTAATGTTTTTAAAAGAGTAAATATAAAATAGAACATCACATTTTATACTACTGGTCTTCAAACTGGGAAAGGTGCAATTCTGCATTTACAGAAAGACTTTCCAAGGTATATGTTAGTAGGAAGAGACAATCATAGAGAAGGAATTTTCAAACAGCCCACTATAGTAACTATTCCATATTACTGAAAAAAAAAAAAATCTGCCTATGGTGACTTGGCATTTTTTTATTTCTACTTCACACCAAAAACGTCTTTATTTCTCCTATTCCAATTAGTAGCACCATGGCCTTTGCCCTTCATTTTAAAAATATCCTTTGGGGGCGCCTGGGTGGCTCAGTGGGTTAACTCTCTGCCTTTGGCTCAGGTAGTGGTATCAGGGTCCTGGGATCGATCCCTGCATCAGGCTCTCTGCTCAGCAGGGAGCCTACTTCCCTCTCTCTCTCTTCCTGCCCCTCTGCCTCCTTATGATCCTCTCTCTTTCTCTGTCAAATAAATAAAATATTTAAAAAAATATCCTTTGTATTACAAAAATGCTGACATTTTATTACTCAAATTATTCCTGCTTCGGTCATTAGGAAACCTTCAGTTTGGCTCCTGTGTTTCTTCAGTATGCTTGCTTCTCCTTCTTCCTTCTCACCCTTTCCCCTTTTCCCCACTTCCCCTTTCTTCCCACTCCTCCCACCTCCTCCTTTACCCATACCCCTTCCCTTCCACCCCTTTCATTTTTCTAATCATGTTCTTACTTTCTGGAACCAAGAGATGTTCCAGACATCCTATATTATGTATGTCTGTCTCAGCCTTAGAATCCACTACTTTGACAAGGAGCCCTTGTTCCTTTTACTGGATAATGGTGCTCAGAAACCAAGGTAAAATATTTACAATTAGATGAGGGAACTTGAGGAATATAAGTGAACTCTTTGTACAATTTTGCAATATTCTTACGTAACGTTTTACAACATTTATGTTAACTGCAAAGAACTATCCGAAACTTCAGACATAAAACAAGAGGATAACTGGATGAAATTTTTAAAATCTTACTAAGGTGTACAAATAGACTCAAGCAAGAATAGGAAAAATGCATCTTTGATTTGTTATTTTTAATTAATATTTTGGACACTGAAATTGCTTGATAATTTTTAAATTTTCTAATTGAAAATATAACCTGAAGTGTTACTGTGTATTACAAATAATGCATTAACAAGGTTCGTATCTATTAGCAAGTTTAAATTAGCATGCCTTTGACTCACTGATGATAAAGGCTACATCCTCAACTTCTGCAATTATCCAGTAAAAGGAACCACAGCTTCTTGTGGTAGCTGTGCTACCAAACTGATTCTCTAATAAATGAGTCAATTTTTGACACATACTCATTCTATTTTTATTTTTTAGGCCCACGGTTTTAATTTTTTGAAAATTAGAGCTTAATAAAATTTTTTATTAAATACGTCACTGTAAACCCATTAAAAATCTTACCTTTTTAACACATATTTTGAATAAGGAAGAAATTATCATTGAATATGTAGTACTTCAATCTCCATTGATATGTTACAAATTCAGTAACCTTCAAAGTGGGAAAACAGGAGTGCTAAAATTTTATTTTATTTTTAAATTTTATTTATTTAATAGAGAGAGATCACAGGTAGGCAGAACAGCAGACAGAGAGAGAGGGGGAAGCAGGCTCCCCATCAGGCAGAGAGCCCGATGAGGGGGTTGATCCCAGGACCCTGAGATCATGACCTGGGCTGAAGGCAGAGGTTTAACCCACTGGGTCACCCAGGCATGACATTCTCTGGAGGTCCCACTGAGATCCAGCCAAGATCTCCTTACTCTCACTAGTTCAAAAGGACCTCCAAGGGTGCAGGTGAAAAGGAATAAAAGTCATCCATTGGGTTTAAGTTGCAATATGGAATTCCAAAATGCTTAGTTCATTTTATCTCCCAGGAAATAGAAACTTTTTAAATAATTATTTGATTCAATGATCATAGTTTAAAAAGTTTATGTTGGGAAAAATTTGCCCTGTTTCTAACAATACGACCATCTGTCTGTTTATTCTAATTTTCATCTGTTATGAGTTTAGAAGGAAAGAAATGGGAGGAGCTCAGCAGAGGGCTGACAGTCCATCCTTGGACCATCCCAAAGCCCTGATGGGATCCCAAGATCTCTTTGGACCAATATTCTTTATACAAACCTCACTTTGAATAAACTTTTCAAAAACATACAGACACTTTCTTTAGTGGTATCACCTATTTCCATGAGAACTGCTTTATGTAGTTTCCCCTGACCAACTCCAGAGTTCATTGGACACTCAGAGTGTAATGACATCTTTAGCAAGGTTTTGGAGACATGAGCTCGTACAAGCACACTTCTCTTTAATAACATCACAATTCTGGTATGCATACCTTTCTGACAGGCATAGTTCCATCAGGCAAAATCTGAACATGCAATGGATATTTGGGGGGAACTTTTGATTGTTCATGTGAGAGATGATTTGGAAGAGAAAATGTAATAAAGCTCTCTTAAGAATATTCTCTTTATCTGCTCTAAAAGATCACATTGATCAACATAAGGAATGTCCTCTTTTTTTCATTTCCATACCTTGGAATACATTTCTGTACCTTGCTTTTTTGTTAATCATACAGCTGATAAAACTGTAAAGGCACGTGTTATTGTTTAATCTGGGTATCTCTCGCTCATTTTTAAATTATTTGACAATTTCATTTTTGCCAGCTTCATTGAGAAGTAATTGAAATGTGATGTAACTTAAAGGTATGCAACAACACGTTGATTTTATATATTTGTATATTGCAAAATGACTACCAACATAGCATTAGCTAACTCTTTCATCATGTACTTATTATTATTTTTTTAATGAGAACATTTAAATCTACTCCCTTGGCAACTTTAAAGTATATAATACAGTATTGTTAGCTACAATTAGCAGGCTGTACGTTAGATTTGTTAATATTATGACTGGAAGTTGATATCCTTTGGTCAACATCTCCCCATGTCTCCCTCAGTTCTTACTAAGTACTCTACTCTCTGTTTCTCTGATTTTGGCCTTTTCAGCTCTACATATGGTGATATCATAGAGTATTTGCCTTCATAACTTTTTTCATTTAGCATAATGCCTTCAAGTTCATTCATGGTAGGATTTCCTTCTTACTCATGGCCAAATGTGTGTGTGTGTATGTGAGCTTCTTTATTAATTAATCCATTGGCAGACACTTAGGATGTTACCATTGGCTATTGTGAATAACATTACAACATGGGGATGCAGGTATCTCTCTGAGATTCTATTCTTATTACCTTTGGATATGCCAAAAAGTGGAGTTGCTGAGTCATATGGTAGTTCTATTTTTAATTTTTTGAGGAATCACCGTACATTTTTCCATAATAGATGCAGTAATTTACATTCCCACCAAAAGGGCACAAGTTTCCCTTTCTATACACCCTCCATCAATACTTGTTATCTCTTGTCTTTTTGATGATAGCCATCCTAATAAAAGTGAAGTGACATCTCATTGTGGTTTTGATTTGCATGTCCCTGATGATTAGTGATGTTGAGTACCGTTTCATGTTTCTTTTATATGTCTTCTCTGGAAAAATGTCTATTAAGTTTCACTGCCCATTTTGAATCAGGCTGTTGGGGGTTTTTTGCTATTGAGTTGTATGAGTTCTCTACATATTTTAGACATTAACCCCTTATCAAATATATAATGTACAAATATTTTCCTCCATCCCATAATTTCCCTCATCATTTTGTTGTTTATTCCTCTTGATGTAGAGAAGCTTTTAGTGTGGTGTAGTCCCATTTATTTAGTTTTGTTTTTATTGTTTGTGTTTTTGATGTCATATCCAGGAAATCAAGGCCAAGAGGAGCTTTGCTCCTATGTTTTCTTCTAGGAACTTTACAGTTGCAGGTCTTATATTTAAGTCTTTAATCCGTTTTAATTTCATTTTTATGTGTGGTGTAAGATAGGAGTAAAATTTAATTCTGCATATGGTTATACATTTTTCCCAGTACATTTATTGAAAAGATGATATTTCCTCAGTGAAAGGAAAGAGGATATATTACACCCTGATAGCACAAAATTTCGAAGGATCCTGAGAGACTGCTATGAATAATTATATGCCAACAAACTGAATAACCTAGAAAAAATGGATAAATTTGTAGAAACATACCACCTACCAAGACTAAATCATGAAGAAGTATAAAATCCAAACAGACAAACAAGAGGGTAGATCATAATCAACAACCCTCCAACACAGCCAAGTCCAGATTCCTCTAGTGAATTCTACTAATTCCACTAAATCTAAAGATTAACGCCAACTTTTTTCAAATTCCTGAAAAAAAAATGAAAATGAGGGACTATTCCCCAAATCATTTTACAAGGCCAGCATTACCCTGATACCAAAGTCTGACGAGGATACCATAAGGAAAAGAAAATTACAGGCCAATATCGCTAATAAATATAGAT